>NW_022146096.1:902479-992428 GCF_002938485.1 Sitophilus oryzae
CTAAAATGATGCGTGTAGTTTTTCTTCAGGCTCGAAATAATCACATTTATGAACAGCAGCATATTAATTTTTATTTATTTAATATATTTTACACTCATAATACTATTAGGGGTTCATCTTTAGTATATTAGGGGTCTATCAACAATAGTTCAATATTTTTTTTGTAGATAACATTGTAAATGTAAAAAAATGTGACAAACTTTTGGTAAGTACCTTATGATCGATGAACATATACCGCCTCGGAAATGACAATCTATGATAGTTTTGATAATGGCAATTGTCTAAACATTGTTTTAGACAATAAAACTTGTCTAAAATAAACACTAATAATAGGAAGATCAAAAAAGGATAGGATGTTTCCAAACACGCAAATCTATTTCCAAAAAATGAATGACACCTACGGGCTTGATCTCACCAAAATTACCTTCGATTGTCATTCCCCAGCCATCTTTGAAGCCATTTATTTTCGACCATGTATTATAGAACGTCCCAGTTGATAAAAACTATAAATATTTTGTAATATATTTTACACTGTCATTGCCAGAAGATACAAATGATAATATTGAGAATCGAATATATTCCATGTTGTGGATGGGTATTATAAACGGCTTTAATATCGAATGAACATATCAATATATTCATAACACTGGCGCTAATTGCGACAGATTGAAAAGAGATTTACGAGATTATTATACAGTGTCGTCAGGTGATGGAGTTTTTTGCATTGACGGCGTGGAAGCCATTAGTAATTATTGTTGGCTACAAAGATAACGTGTGTGTAATAATGCCTTTCGAACCTGAGGCAGATTATTGATGGGGTTGATATTTAATATTTATTGATATTAATAAAATAAGTACTACCTACAATGTATGGACTAAGCATGATTCTTCGCTTCCGTCACTTTACTGTGGTAAAAGTAAAATCAATTTATTGAGAAATTCAGGTTTGCAGATTTGAGAGTAATTTTACAGAAAGAGGTTTTCAGATTAATGCCGGTTATCAGTGATTTATTTCTAGTATTAGAGATTTCCTATGGAGCTCAAATATTGTAAAGGTTTAGCGCTATTACAGTATATTATAAAATTATGAGAGTTGCTATGTAACCTAGTGATAGATAGCTATCCTAGTAGCATACGTGACAAAATATTTAAAATTATTATTATTTATTAAAAAATAAGTCCTATACAAGGTGAGCCTTAAATAAGTGCAAATATTTTCTGGGTTGGTAGATCCCGATAAAAGAAACTCTTTCTCTTTACAGTTTTTCAAATAAGTTCAAAATAACCTAGTTATTTTACTGTGAATATTTCCAAAAAAATCACTTTTTGCTTAAATTTTGAGAACCACTGGGTCTCTTCTGGATTTTCTTCCTTGTAAATTTAATCAACTACCTATGTTGTCATATTACCAAGCACTGAAAAAATTTCCAATTTTTTTCCAAAAATTCCAAAAATAATTTCTTTTAACGAGATCTGCTAACTCTGAAAATATTTGCACCTATTTATTATATCACCCTGTATATCTGGCACATTAAATTATTTTCGCTAATATAAGTATTGAAATACAGGGAGACGGTGCTGAAAAAGGCTTTAGTTTAGGTGTTTTATTCAAGACTTCTACTTCAATATTTTGTGTAGAATATACGTACAATAATTTTTACCACATTCAAAAAATATTTTTAAAGATATACAGGGCGATTTAAATATATTTTATAAAAAAGTGATTTTGAAGTGAAAAATGGAATGCTCTTTGTTTCTTTTCATTCAGTGGATTGATGATAAAACTTTTATTCCTAACTTTAAAACACCCTGTGCGTAACTTTTCCCAAAACATTATTTTTCGATTAGAGCCATGTCTCCTGAGCATTGTCTTTTGTGACTCATGTCAACACATGCCTTGGTTAATTTTTAGTAGCGAAATAAACTTCCCACCTACAATTTGCAATTTTTTCATCTATCATTCCTTTATGATCTTATTTTTTAATATCACGAGGTGGCTTTGGTGACTATTTTCATAGTGTCATATCGATACTGATTAAAACTCTATATTAAAATTTAAAAAACGTAAAAAAACGTTAAAAAGTAACAATAAAGACTTGGTGTTAATAAATATTAGTAACACTAACAGAACTAAGGGTATTAAATTAAAAATTACTTTGTATTGCCTCCCCTGACTGCTATAACTTTCTGTAGATGTCGGTTCATACTGTTAATTTTGCTGCAAATATATTGTGTTATATTTTCCCATTCTCCTTCAAGGACCAAGCGACTATTCATAATTTCGGCCATCTTCAACAAGATCAATGACTTTGGCACAATCTTCGATAGTAAGAACCATATTTAATCGTATACAACAATAATCACCAAAGCCACCTCGTCGTTATAAAGAATAACATCAAGAAATAACGATAATTATTGAAAAATTTTTACAATGTTTGTGGTAAGTTCATTTTGCTCTTAAAAATTAACCACATCATGTGTTGAAATGAGTAAAAAAACAAAATATACAGGCGACATGGTTCTGGGCGAAAAATAATGTGTTAGGGAAATTTGCTCACGAAATTATTGCACAGGGTCGTTTAAAGATAGGGTAAAAAACAACTCTTCGAATAACCCTGTATAATAAGTCAAATACTAAAGTATATAATAAACTAAGTTTACGAATTAAAGTTGATATATTTATGTACAATTTGCTAAAAAAAAACAAGGAAATAGGGTTACAAAAATATAACATTTTAAACTAGACCAAAAAAATTTCCGTTGCGTTTTTTTGGATCTGAAATCATATTATGCAGAATATTTGGAATAATCTTAAAAATTACCTGTTCAATGTTATAAAAAGAATAAGTTTCCAGACAACAGTAAAAAACAAAATATTTTGCAGATTCTTCAATTTTGTATTGAAGTCTACCAAATCTAAACTATTTTTTAGAAGTAATTTCAATTACAAGTAAAACTAAAACTGTAAGATCAAAGTTAATTAATCTTAAATATTAAGAATTATTTTAAATTATTTCAATTGAACTATTGGAGTTAATAAGACATGCAACAGGAAACTTTGTAAGTAATATTTACATTTGTTAAGATATAAATAGTTAATTATACACAATACAATTAGAATCTTGTAGGAAAAATATAAACAGCATTATGAGGTATATCTAATTAGTTTTATTGAACGCAACGATGAAGTCATGCCAGCTGATACACACTGGATTTAACACGGCTATGAACGAAACAATAACCCCAAACAGTCGGACGATTTACGGAATAGATTAGTAATAACAATTAACGCGTCATAAATCGAAAGAAAACAATAGGAAAGGTTTTTTTGCTATAGGAATGGGCGTGTTCTAGCATTCTTAAAGCTCGACTGGCCGGCTTCTGTGTGGTCTTTCGTATTATATGTCTATTTCATTTATTTTGTTTGGTTGCTGAACTTGCAATAAAAATTCTTTCTTAAAAATAAAAAAGTTTTAAAAGCTAAAAATGTATTTGTAACATATAACTGATACTTATTTGTCCCAATGAATGCGTTCTTTGTTTTAATGCTGAAACTTTAATGAACACATATTCATTATATTAATGTACTAAATACATTATATTAATGTACTAAATACATTATATTAATGTACGCGGTTATTAATATCAGGAATAAAATATTAGGACTTAATGGTGGCCATCTTGATCGGTTACTTTGGCACTTTAATAGAGAACAACGGCATACGGTTGAGTCGACCTACAAACACGTAAACGTTTACGTATGCATGCGCATTTCTTATATTTTTTATTTTTTATACACGTAAAAGATTCTTTACGTCTACGAATACGTGCCAGCAGCGGCCGACTCGACCGTATGCCGTTGTTCTCTAATAACGTCTGTGTGGTTGAGTTATTCAGTAAGGCCTTAGTTTCATTAGAGCGGTAAGTGTTCTCTTCAATATTTTAAATATTTTAAATTAAAGTCCTATCGTATTGTAGTTAATTTGTTGTGTTGTCAAATCAAATTCCGCTATGTGAGATCTCTGGTGTGGGTATTCATTAAAACAGCCGTTTCCAAATATGTTTCAGAAGATAAAAAACAAAAAGAAGAAAAACATAGTAACAAGTCGAGGCATGGAACTGATTATGGTAAATTCGAATGTTCTTTTAATATTTGGCGTTTTAATTATTTTTATATACGTCTTTTAGAACCGGAAGAAGATGTTGAGACCTGCCTTCAAGCCCTCAAATTCGACAATTTAACATCGGACCCACATGATGCGACTTGGAAAGCCTGTTGCAAATTCGTCTAGGCGTTATCAAGTCTAAGGATACAGCTAATATAATGAAGAAATGGTCTTTTTATAGAAATCCCTCAGGATATCGACTGGTAAATTAATTTTCTTATTATAATTTACCCTAAAATTAATAATAACATTACTATTTTCTTCGTCGATTCGATTTTTTTAATTTTTAATTTGTATATGCTATATCGAGTTTAATAAATTATTATTAGTTTATTGCACTTGTTTTTTATTGCCCTAATGGAAAAATTTACTGTGCTCGTAAGTAAGTCGGCACTATTGGTAATTTTGTTACCTTTGTAGCTAAGGGCTTGTTCAAATGGAAATCTATTTATAGTAGAATTGTTTTAGGTAGTTGACTGGGAAATGACTATCGACATTTCATATCAATGATTATATGGTATAGCAAGAGTTACTAATAGTGTCGACTTTTAAATGTATAACTAAATAGGTTATGAAATTATTTCATTGTATTAATGATAACGGTTCATTAATACAATGAAATAAATTTCATTGTATTAATGATACGGTTCATTAATATAAGGATTTAGGTACATTATATTAATGAAATCTGTTCATTGTATCAATGAATGTGTTCTTCAAATTAATGAACACTGTTCATTGATTTAATGAACTTAAATTTCATAGAGTTAATGAATTAGTTTTCATTTTGCAAATGAAATCGTTCATCGGCTCAAAATTAAGATTTAATTCATTATATTAATGAACTTTTTCATTATATTTATGTCGACTTCTGGTTCAGTGAGTATACAATACAGGGTACCGAGTGTTTCCAAAAGTATTATTATCAGGTTCACACTAGTTTCTATCTTTGGTGTACATCTCACAAAAATGTCAACCCATCACCATCATATACAGGATGTCATTCAAATATGTATTTACTTTAAAATTGTAATATTTTAAATGAAAATTTATAACGAGTAATGTCTGAAATATGGCTATTTTTAGACCAAATTTACTGTACACACATTTTTTGGGTATGTCAAATATATTTTTACTCTGAAGTTGGTGTTGTTAAATGAAATATTGTCGACTATTATCAAAAACATTCCCCTTCAAAAAATACCTGCAATTTCATTTCTATACTCAGCGGTTTTGGAATCAGGACTACTTTTAGACAAATGTTAAATAGTGTCATTTTCAAAATTACTTATATTAAAATAAACTGTATTGCACTAGATGTTGTACTATGTGCTATTTGTAGAAATGTACTATTTGTAGAAATGTACTATTTGTAGAAATGATCAAACTGTGTTTATTCCTACCAATAAAGTTTTTTTTGTTAATAATAACGTGTTATGTTTTGTAATAATAACGAGTTAGTTTTATGCCAAAAAACCGCATACACCTTGGATCGAAATATGCCTGCCACCTCTAAAAAATATGTGCACTTATTTAAAACTAACCCTATATATAACATATATTATAAAAGATTGAAATTAATTTTACATTGGGTAATTTCTAAAGAATTAATATAGGTTAATTTACATTTTTATAAAAGAATTTACATATTTTTAAGTAGATTTAATAACGAGTTAATGTGAGGTAATTTTACATTAGTCTTACAAAATTCGTGGTTCCATCGATAAGAAAAATATCAACCCCAGTTTAAACAACAATGGATTTACTAAATTATAGTATACATATTCAATAATAACTCTATTGAAAATAAGCCGTAAAAATTTCATTAGTTTTTAAACCGATGTCCTTTAGTGATAAGAACAAGTTGATTATAGGTTTAATAGAATTAGAGCTCAATGAATAGATATTAACTGATTAAAAGACTACCTATTGTTATACCAGGTGACCTAAATTCTGAGAGTAATGCAATTGTATTGTTCAATTAAGTAATAAAATTCCTACGAATTGTTTCAGTTTTCTTATGTGATGTATCGACTTAGCATTGTTTATTGATATTTCTATTAATAAATGTACCTACATGTCTTATTTATTTTATCATAAAGATTATAAGAAAAAGCGATTTGCACAAATCTAAGATTTATCAGCATTCATGGGACACAGGACACAGAGTAGATTTTAACAATGCAAAAATTATTATGAAATAAGCGATAGCCTCTAAACGAAAAATAAAAGAGGCTTTTTTATACAGTCTAATAAAAATAAAATATTTTTTACATGTATTAGTTTTTTATTACTTGCCCCTAAATTATTGATAATTTTTATTAAACAAATTTTGTAATGTTTCTATTAAAATTAATTTCTAAACACTAAATTATCAAAACTTTTTAGAACACTGACCGTTATTTTTACAAGAAGCACCATCCATTACATTCCTCACACACCACACACCACAAATAAAACTACATTAGCGAATATAGCACTACACTATTCTATATACCTTATTGATGAAATACTGCCTTTATTATACACCTCAGTGATGATAACACTGCTTTGTTGACACTACTGTCTCTTTCATATTAATAAGTATGGTAGGGGGATGGTGGAAGATTTTATATCGCTTTAAAATCAGTGGCGGTCCCTTAAAAAGCATATTCATTTCAAAAAGTGATTACAAAATGGTTAAAATACTATTTTATTTTTAAAAATTTAATGAAAAAAATGAAAGCGGTTTTTAATTTTACTGGTTTTATAGATAATGAAGACAGATGACGACAACCAAATTTTATAAAGAGGAAAAAATTAACCAGGACACAGATGAGCAAATCAGTTCTTAGTAAATACACGCCAAAATTTACAGAAAAACTGTCAAAACTGTAGTGGGTCTTCTAATAGATCCTTGCAAACTTAATAGGCATTTAAAACGAAAAATGTAATAGACGAAAGCATGTATAGATTCTGTCAATTTGAAGACGAAATGGAAGGAATACATTCTACGTCAGTATAATAGCCTGTCAAGTCAACTATGTCATTCTTTATACTAGGCGATGATAAGTTGTTGCTAAAGAACTCTATTGAATGTTTGACATACCGTGCAGTTATTTCTTGTAAAAAGAGTACGAATGGAGCATCTATAGTAGAAATGAAATGATCACAATTGATCTGAATAGGTCATAAAATCTAATATATACAAAGGAACACTGTAATAGAGTAAGTAGTGTTAAGATTACTCTTTATTTATTTTATGATTATATTGCTATATTTAATGGTTTTATCATAAACATAATGAGAATTATATCGTAAGTACCAATTAGCTAAATTTACGCTAGATTTTGTATTTAGATTGAATGGTTGGGAAGTTAGTCTCACCATGAATCACCACGTATGTGGAGATGCAGTTTGCAGATGTTAATTCTTAGACGTACGTTATAAATCTGAATTTCCACCAAGAAAAAATTGTGGTTGGTAAGTTCCTGTAATTTCCGCGTTGGGTGGTCAACAAAAATCGTAAATACCTAAATCTTGAAAACCGTGTGCCCTATTTTGGTAAACATCAAAGTAATACGCTTGTTGCAAACTGTTACAGACATTTAGTCGCTGTTTGTGGACTCTAGGCTAGTTTACACAACTAGCCTAGGACAAATAAATTGATTGAGACCTTAGTTGGTTTATATGATATTATTGCTATTAATGCTTTTTGGTCCTAGTCAGCAGACCTAGTAAGTTGTGTTCCCAAAGCCTTCTTGACGTGAGATTTGCTTCGTTTAATCTTATTCTTACAGTCCGTTTACTTACATGTACGTTCCTTTGGTGCAATTCATTATAAATTTGAAAAGCTGGCAAACAGGCTGTTTCTTAGCGATAAACTTACAATACCTCGATCGTCTCGATTCGCAGTTCTCATGCGAAGGTTCATGGACGTCTGGCATATGAACTTGCCTCGAGGAAGCGACTGCACTGTACTTCATGCACACGTAAATCTCTTGTGATATAATTTTGATCTCTATCATCTATCATCTTCAATTAACGCAACAATAGCGTATACAACTTCTGGACTTAAATCATCTCTACTAGAGTTACTGCCCAACAGCCATCAGACAATAATAATATGATTTTTCAATAACAGTGACATCATATAAATCATAAAGGCTGTTTTATAGGTCTGTTCACTGGGATCCAAAGCAAAAGCATGGTTTTAATGTAAAAATTACGAAAAAATGTTAATATCTTCTTCAAAAGCGAATATCTCCATCAAAAATAAAGCTATTGAAATGAACTGAAAAACTATCTAAATCGGCCCACTAAAACAAAATATATTAAACTTTAAAATACATCAAAATTAAGGCGCCCGTTTTTTAGTGCACGAATTTAGTAAGTGAATTATTTATTTATTAATTTAATTAAAATAAAAGATAAACTGTGGTACGTCTATGATGAGTGGTGGGTGGTGTTGAAAAGCCCATAAGGGACGGCCCAGTGCCGAGGAGGGGCCTCCCCAAGGACCGAAATCGCTGATATTTGCAGCCCTAGCGCGGTTATGGGCCGTGACGGCGGGCTACACCGCTTGATTATGTGGGCCTTATTGCTTCACGTTGTTGATTGCTCGCGTCATATTATGATTGTTTCCTGATTGCCGGAGCGATGATGGATAGATAAAGAAAGTTTTACGCTCGCTGATTTTTTAATCAGTGTTATATTTTTTTTAAACTTTATTTTGCTTAAACTTTCTGTATACAGGGTCCGGCAATAGTGCGTCGAGCATCTGTAGCTGTTAGAATAAATATCTTGCGAATTTTGTCTAAGTGCAAACTAAAGTATATACTAGGATGTATTTCAGAAAAATAGTTTAATTTCTACAGGGGGGCTCAAAAATGTGTGTGTGGATCGGGATGATTTTTTTTAAATTGAATACCCTGTATATTATGCATTTTTGGCTCTCTTTCAGATCACTTTACATAATCTTAAGATGTGAATAAATATATTTCGGTAGTTTCAGAGATATTAATAAATAAATAACAAATACATATTTTCGGCCGTAATTTCTAAAAAAAAACTATTAAAAACACAAGAACTGTCTTGAAATCATAACTATATTAGATATTTACTTTTGATGGTATACTGTACTTAGTTTGCTATAAATATCGTAGTCATAAATCTTAGAGGATGTTCAAAATTCTACGCCAAAGTTTCTAAAATATTAAATAATTTTACTTTGTTATTTTAAATGGAACACCCTGTAGATTATTTTTTTATTAGATGGGAGAATTAAAAAACGAGCATTTTTTGTATTTAAAGTATTTAAATTTCGAAGTAAGTTAAAGTATCAACATTTTCAATGATTTTCAGTGATTCAGAGTATTTTAAATTTTTAACGGTTTCGCAGATACTCGCGGTATTATTTCATAATGGATCTTTCAACGGTAAAATACGAGAGAAAAATTATTGGATGGCTTTTTTGAACACTCTGTATGATTTAAGATTCCGATATTTGTAGCAAAGTAAGTACAGAACATATAAAGTAAATATCTAATATAGTTTTGTTTTCAGGACAGTTCATGTTTTTTTTAATAAAGGCTGAAAAAATTATTTTTTATTTATTTATTAATATCTCTAATAAAACTATTGAAATATATTTATTCATATCTTTAGGATTATGTAAAGTGGTCAAAAAGGAAGCCAACAATGCAATAATATACAGGGTGTTCCATTAAAAAAATAATTCCGATCTGCTCACAGTTTTTTGGGCCACCCTGTACAAGTTAAAATATTTTCGTAAAGTACATTCTAGTCCTACATTTAGTATTATTATTATAGTACTATACTTCAGGTATGCACTTTAACAAAATTCCCAAGTTTTTATTCTAGGAGCTATACAGTTGCCCGACGCACTATTGCCGAACCCTGTATGATTTTTATTTAATTATTATTTTACTTTTTCTTTCAGTGTCTTTGCTCTACACAGAGCGTTGGTGACCTTTCACATGTACCTACTTGTGATGTGTGCCATCAGTGTTTTACAAGTACATGGGACCTACAGTTTATCGCCGAATACATTTCATTTTTCATAGATAATAAAGATAATTAAATTTTCCCCATCTCTAATTTTTTAAATAAAAAAAATCTTCATTTCAAAATAGTCATCAACAATAATCCATATTAGTATAAAACAAGTATAAAATCTTTTTTGGCAAACATACCGAATATATTACTTTCACGAGACAAAGACTGGACCCAGCAAAACCCAGGACCAAGACCTACTATTAGACTGCAAGACCATGACCAAGCCAGTCTTGGTCTTAGTCTTGCATTTCCTTCATCACTAAATAGAAATAACTTTGCTTAACCATGAGGAACCATTTTATCATTCTGAATTGGTGAATTGTGTAGCTCATAATAATTTCAATATATTAAGTAGTATTAATGCTAAATATTAACAACTGTCCAAAATTGTGAAATTTTGCATATCAATGGCCTTCAATTGCTGGCCTTCAATTGCTTCACCACAATGCAGACCTTCAAAAAATATGTTTGGGACTGCGCTGTAGAATCAACAGTGGTATAAATATTTGAACCGTTCCAAATTTGCATAGGATTTCCAATGTTTCCAATGACGCAGCACTACTCAATATATTTTTTTGGACAAGTCAATAATAAAAAGAATCCTATTTGTTGCGATTCTTTTGACGGTCATTGTATAACGGAATCTGACAAAACTATCTCAAAATATCGGCATTTGTCGATTCGGCTTTGTTCGTCTAACATGCACTTGGGCCATCGATTTCGTTATTAATTCCGACGCAACAAAGTAACAATTATCCCGAGTTTCCGTTTGGCAATTGGGACAGTGATTCGGCGAAAAATATTTCAGCGAAATGCCTAGCAAACTCGATTGCTCAAAATCGTTTGTTCTCGATTCGGTTTCTTTTTACTCTAGAAACGCAAACGAAAAATAAATAATTTAGCTTAGTAGGTGAATGTAATCGAAGCTTACGAAATCACAGACGTCCCTGAAAGTCATACTGTGAATCCAGCGTCGGCCGACAGATGGGGATCGTAGACGGACAGCTTTAGCGATGATTAATAAAATAACGCGAATAAAAGAAGCAATTAAAATTATTATATTTCTATAAATCGCTTTTATGTTTTGAACGAAAAGGAATGAAAACCGTAATAATTGGTTATTACACGAACGAATATTGGAAAGACGTTTTATTGAAAATTGTAAATTTAATAATAAAAGATAAATGCATTCTAGAAAATGTATTATACTTTAGTCCAGTTATAGTTAATATTAATTAGTCTGTGGTAATAACTTTATTATTTAATTTATGGCTTAGTACTCGGTTTAGTATGTATTTTGCAAATTTATAATAGAGGCTTAGCTTTAAGAGTCCATTTCACTAGTCCGAAAAAGTAGCAAAATAAGCGTTTGGAATTTAACGTTTTATGTAAAACTGCTGGCTAAGTATTTTTACACAAATGAAGAAGGAAATCTATACTAATATATAAAATCCTTAAGTGACTGACATACTGATTAATCACGATCCTGCTCAAACCACTCAACGTAAGAAGCTCAATTTTTGTCATACAGGTTGATTCTAGGGTGTAGAGGTTCGATAAGAAGGGATTTTTCGAAATTCCTGTTCCAAGAGGGTGAAACCACCCCTCAAATATTACAATATTTTTTATTTCCGAAAAAACGCTTAAACACGTATATTTTATTTTGTTTTTTTACATATTTTAAGATTTTTTAAAAATGTATACAGGGTGTTTCGAAAAATCTGGTCATGGATTAATCACGATCCTGCTTAAAACGCTTGACGTAAAAAGCTGATTTTTGGAAAACAGATTGACTTTAGTATGTAAAGGTTTATTAAGAAGGGATTTTTCGAAACTCGAATTCTAAGGGGGTGAAACTATCCCTCAAATATTAAAATATTTTTTGTTTAAAAACCGGTGTTTTTCGGAAAAACTCTTAAACATGTATATTTTATTTTGTTGTTTTACATATTTTAAGATTTTTTATAAATTTATACAGGGTGTTTCATAAAATATGACCATTGAGTAATCACGATTCTGCTTAAACTGCTTGACGTTTAAAGCTGATTTTTGGCAAACGGATTGACTGTGGGGTGTAGAGGTTCGATAAGGAGGGGTTTCTCGAATCTCAAATTCCAAGAGGGTGAAATTTTCCTGAATTTTTTTAAAAAATCATACAGGGTGTTCCAAGAATTGTGGTTAAGAAATTACCCAACTAATTTCTTAACCACGATTCTGCTTAAGCTGCTTGACGTAAAAAGCTTATTTTTGGCAAACGGATTTTTCGAAAGTCAAATTCTAACGAGATGAAACTACCCCTCAAATATTACCAAGTTATATAATAATATCGCCATATTGTTTTTTCTCATGCTGACATAAATGTGAGAAAATTTTATGCAGTTTGTATGTTAATGGAAATTCTTGTTTTGCTTTATCATCACCATTACAAATGATTAATTCGACGCGAAGGAAGTCGCTGGTACACGCTAGTTAAAGATAAAGGATTATACTATATCCGTATTGTAGCACATTTTTAGACAACTTCTTTATTTTTAAGATTTTGATGGTCAAACATCAACAAAATCTTCCTAATGTTTGGACTAAGTTTTCTCAAAAATAAAGCCATAATTTAAAATTCCGTTACAATACGGAAATAGATTGAAGTTTTCTGATTACAGTGATATATAATTTATATGGTTTTGAAACAAATTGCTAGCTATTTTATGACAAATGCTGAAGCTCTGCAAACCTTCAATCAAGCCTTAATCCAAACACGTGTGTTTGGAATTTTGGGTGTGGCTTAACATGACAGGATCGGGCTAAGTCTTAGGCAGATTTCTGAAATATAATATATGTATATTTCCTTCGGCCATACACCCGCTTTACCTGACCCCTGAAAGCGACCCGAACACTACAGCGTAATATCACAGTTTAAAGAATATTTATATTCTTTAAACTGTGGTAATATACTCTTAAGTATTGGAGACCGACTAAAAATATACATAACGATTTCGCTGTTTTACTTATACAGGGTGTTTCAAAAATCATGTGCCATCTCTCGTGGGGAGTTTCCTCACGTAAAAAATAAGATTTATTTTTCATATCAACATAGGTCCGATTCTGCTTTGTTTCGTAGCTACAGGGTGTTAAAGTCTTAATATTTTTTTGATTTTTTATAATATTCTTCCAAGTACTTTTAGCGTTTTGAATGAAACTTTGAGGGTAAAAGTTACTATAAATGCGACACATTTTAAAGCTAAAAACGTGTCAAAAGTGTCAAATAAATAAGAGGTTTGAAACTAAAGGCATGTGTGAAGACAAAAATAATTGAACAGAAAGAAAACGACAATGACTTGAATATTCTTCTTCTTGTCGAAGAAAAGAAAAATATTGACTCCCGTCAATTAGGGATACAGTAGGAAAAGACCATAGCATTATTCTTCGGACAGAAGAAATTGAGCTGGCTTTAGAAAAAGTCGTTCCTGAGGGTCAGGAGATATGGTTTCAAATGGATGGTGGTCCTGCAAACAATTTCCCTATAATTAGGGATTTGTTGGCGAGACGCGTTCAGATCAAACGTAATTGTTAACGCCTGTTACATGTGAAAAAAAAAATATCTTTTTCTTAAAGTGTATAGGTGTTCATCTTTTTCTTCCTCATCAGATGGTTCTATTAATTGCAGCGACTTGGAGTGCTTGGAAGTCCTGTATGCCTGTCCAATGACAAATATTTCTCAGCCAGATAGCTTCCTTCCGCCTATTCCCCTTTTGCCCCCTCGATTTTACCCTGGAAAATTAGACGCTGAAAGTATAGCATTCTCCACGTAGTATGTGTCCCAAATAGGCTATTTTCCTCTTATTGATGATTTCGAAGAGTTCACGTTCTTCTAGACAAACTTTTCTGAGAATGTTTTCATTCTTCACACGGTCAACCCAGGACGCTCTTAGCATTCGTCGTAGGGTTCACATTAGGAAGTCTTCAATTTTGTTTATTGTTGCTACCTTCAGTGTTCATGCTTCCACACCATATAACAAAACGGACCAGACATAGCACTTCACCATTCTGTATCTAAGTTTAAGTTCCTATCTGTGAAAAACCTTCGAAGCTTTAGAAAAGTTGTTCTTGCTTGTTCGATCCTGCATTTGATCTCCTTATCGGGATCCCACGTTTGGTTAACCATGTGTTCCAAATATTTAAATTGTTTGACCTGCTTGATGACCTCTCATTTAGGTAAATTCTGGTGTTCGGAATGACGTTTTTGCTAACAGCCATAAATTTAGTTTTTCTAGTATTAATGTTTAAATCCAGTCTTTGGCTTTTATTGTTAACCTTATTAAGAAGGATTCGGAGATCATTTGCATTGTCTATGAATATCACTGTGTCATCCGCATATCAGATATTATTAATTGGACTTCCATTTACTTTCAAACCAATGGGACTGTCGGAGATTGACACAGTGAACGCTCTTTCCGCATATAAATTAAACACCATTGGAGACAGAATACACCCCTGCCTTACCCTCTTTTTTATTTCAAAATACAGTGACAGTAATGTAATTGATAATTTAGGTTTGTTCAGCAGCAACAGATTTTTTTGGCTTGATTAGACTTGATTAGGATATGGCTTCCTCGCTGCTCCGAAATCTGTGTCGTGCCGGTATTGTTAATCTGTCGCTTCCTTAATCGTCCCTCGAACACGTCTCGGTCCTCTTTCTCGGAGCCTAATTGCATCCGAGACCGGCGATTTTTCGCGCTAGGTGAACCGCTGCGCTCGCTGGCTGCCCGCGATCGACTTGGCTCTCGAGAAAGTGTTCCCACGGATCTAAAACGCGCGCCTATCGAGACTTAGATCTTTAAACAATTACTCCGACGACTACACGCCTACAAATATTTATATTTCTCTTATTGTTCGATTTATTTCGTGGTATTCTTTTCGGTTTCGTTTGATAGCTACGTTTGATAGCTACGTAATTTTTGTTTGTAAATTAGTATTTATTAGCTAATAATAATAGGATTCTATACAGAGTGGCCCGAATTGTATTCGGGAAACTTCGACATATCGCTGCTTTCCGACAAAACCGGCACAATTATTTATATTAAACAGGGTGGTCTGAACTGTATTCCGGAAACATCGGCAGCGCATTCTGCAGATAAAAGTTCGTATAAATGTATGTCCTAAAATGCTTGGTTTCGGAGATACAGAGGGTGTAGAGGTTTCATTTTTATTTCGATTTTTTCCAAATAATTTCTGAAGTAATGTAAATATTTGGATGAAAATTAGTATCTGGGAGTTTTTTGACATGAGAAATTTTATTTTGCTGTCAATATGACTCCTACTTGTAGAGGGCGCCACCTACATATTTTTTTACTGGTTTGAAGAGTAATAACTTTTCGCCCGTACCTGTATAAAAGTACAGAGTAAAAAAATATATATTTACGACGATTTTTATGTAAAAAAGGTCTCTTGGCAAAAATCGCTACGATTACTGGTTCTCGAGATATTTGGAATCGAAATTATCAATACCTGTTATGATTGATATAAATAATTAAACATGTCGACCAAATAGTTTTTAGACTGAAATCACAAATTTGAAATGTTTTTGTGCCAAAAGTTTAACAAAAACTGTTTTATTGTCATTTCGTCGCAGAAAAAATATGATTAATTTAAAAAAATAAAAATTTCCCAAATTTATTATTTCAGTCAAATAACTATCTGTTCAACGTGTTTATTGATTGTCAAAAAATAGAAAAAAAAACTCCCAGACACCAATTTTCATCCAAATATTGACGTTACTTCAGATATTATTTGGTAAAAATCGAAAATAAAAATGAAATTTCTACACCGTGTATCTCCGAAACTTAGCATTTTAGGACATACATTTATACGAACTTTTTTACTTATTTTTATCTACAGAATATGCTGCCGAAGTTTCCGAAATATAGTTCGGACTGTTCGGAATATTATTCGGTCACTTTTTGTTTTGCAATCATTTACTCTGTAAAGCGGGTCTCAAATATGTATTACTATTGTATCACGAAACTGGCACTTCTTGGAGTGGGATTTCTTTCACAAAACAGTATGATCCAAAGTACACAAATGTCACGATGTAATCATGACGCAACTAAATTGGTACGGTCTTCCACGTTAATCATATTCCAATACTTAAAAAGTGGCAGTTGGTCCGGATGACACATAGCCGTGAATTATTTAATTTTAAATTAGGGCAGTTCTGCTCTTTAAAAAGTCGCTTTTTTATTACTATGGGCTAAAAAAACCCAAAATCACAAAATTTTGAATTGTGCTACTTTTGTCGGAAAGCAGCGATATTCTCCAGCTAAAAATAAGTAAAAAAGTACAAATTTATGTCCTAAAATATTTCGTTTAGGAGTCAGTGTTTTTTGACATGGGAAATTTGATTTTGATGCCAATATAACTTCTACTTGCTGGGGGCACAACCTATATGTTCTTGAACTGTTTTGAAAAGTAATAACTTTTTGCCCGTACCTGTATTAAACTACTGACTGAAAAAAATATACATCCTTTGGTAAAAATCCTTACGAGCAACCGTTCTAAAGATATTTGGAATGGAAATTATCAATACCATGTCATCACTCAAAAAAAAAATAACATGTGGACTACATTTGACTGGTATAGGTATATTTGCTGCTACTACTAAATACTGGTACTAATTTGATGGTATTAAATTTTTTTTTTTAAATAATCGTAATTTTTTTTAGAAAAATTTATGAGACAGTTTTTGTTAAACCTTGTCCTAACAAAAATCCCAGATTTATTATTTCAGTCTAGTAACCACCTATTTAGTAAACATGTTTAATTTTTGTGATTTCGGAAAAGGCCAATATTGACTCTGAAATTCAGCACAGGATTAGTAGCGCCTCAAGAGCATTCTGGAAATTAAAAGACAGGGTTTTCTACAATCATGACTTGAGTACAAAAACGAAACTTGCAGTGTACCGAGCAATTATAATCCCCACCATGTTATATGGGAGTGAAACCTGGGTGCCGTACCCCGCCGACACATGAACGCATTAAACAAGTTGCAACAGAGACACCTTAGACAACTCTTAAGAATCCGGTGGTTCCATCATGTCTCAAACGTATCGGTCCTTGAAAAAGCTAACTGCGAGAGTATTGAACTCATGGTTACAAAATCCCGCTTAAGATGGGCTGGTCACGTATGCAGAATGCAAGAAAACCACATACCAAAATCTCTGCTTTACGGTGAGCTTGTAGACGGTAAGAGGAGGCCGGGTGGACAACTGAAAAGGTACAAGGACATTTTCCACGAAAACTTAAAGGGGATTAACATGCAGAATGAGTGGGAAAAAGCAGCTCATAATAGAACTCAATGGAGAAGGGTTGTAAACTCAGTTAACAGCGACAACCAAAAAGTAAAGAGGCAACACAGCAATGAGATTTTTGAATGTCCGGAGTGCGGTAGGCAGATAACATCACGTATCGGGCTTTTCAGTCACAGAAAAGCTGTATGTTTAATTTTTGTCCATAATGGCATGTATTGATTATTTCGTTTTGCAAATATCCAGAGAACCATTATTCTTAGCGCTTTTTACTAAGAGACGTCTTCTTACACAAAAAAAAAACGTCAGAAATGTATATATTTTTTTCGTCCAGTGCACGAACTTTTATGCAAATATCGACCTTAATTCAGAAATTAATTAGAAAAAATCGAAATAAAAATGAAATACATTTCTACACCCTATATCACCGAAATTGAACATTTTAGGATACATATTTCTACAAAGTTTTTTACTTATTTTTATCTGAAAAATATGCTGCCGAAGATTCCCGATTACAATTCAGATCACCCTGTATATTGGTTTTTATTTCTTTTTATAACAAATTTCGCAAGTGGACTTTTTCACATTATTTTTGAGCGACTTTGACTATGATCTATGCGCTGTTTATGCCCAAATTTTTAATAAAGCTTTTGATATTCTCAGAGGTTCTTATAAGTTCTATATTAAAAAAGCTTAAAGTTCCAAGCTCTATACAGCTCGTTCTAGGCTGTATCTTCGAAAGTATTAAAAAAAAATATTTGTAACTAAATAGGCCATGAGAAATTGCTGAAAATTATTTACAGGTTTGTAGAATGGCCGCTAGTGGGAACAAGTGCTATGGCTATTAAGAAAACGAAATTTTTACAGAATTTTGCTTAGATCTTAAGCAAATATCGTTTTTTTTTTGTTTAAACAATTTTTGCCCTATCTGCTAAAATGAAGTCTGATAAAATGAAGGAAAAAATACTAGGTACTATTTTATTTCTATAATTTAAAATAATAATATTTTAAAAAGTATAACTAGCAAATATTTTTTACAAACTTAATCCTACTTGGAGAGTTTATATAAGTAATATTTTTATTGCCTATATGCATATGTATATAGGTACAAATATGTGAACCACCAAGGTTCACGAGAGTCGTAAATAACCTCTGGACAAATACTTAACGTTCTCGTGTTCGTGATCGGTGGCTTAAAATATCTCTTCTCTAATAGAAATAAACAATATTTTGATTTATCGTATCGGATCGGCATTTTTACGTCTGGAAACCGGTAACGTCCACTTCCAACAGCGATTAATCAGGTTCAAGAGGTAGTAGTTCCTTTAATGAAATTCATATTGCCCGAGAATAGGAATGGCAATATACATCGATAAAATTTTTATATCGTTGTATTTTACACATATACCGATATTTTCATACCTATAGATACACCATCATAATCATTTTCAGATGTATTCTACCATTAATCACGGTGATCCCTTCCTTGCATATGATTTCATTTGCGTCCAAGAGTTCGTTATGTATTGTGCTAAAAGGAATGAGGTGTATGGTATTTAAAAGTTACCATTTATTTTTAAATTAAAAAAAATGGTTGAGTTTTTTTTCTAAAAGTCGTTGCTTCTATGATAATATAATTTCATTTTCATTCTTTGATAGATTGTTATTGATAGAATTTTAATTAACATTATATTTTTTGCTGTTTTAAAATGTTAATAAAGAACAAAATTTATTTAGTTCAATGCTACGGAAAGGGTGATAATAGTTATCGGATAATGTGATGCTGTAACAACAACAACAGCAAAAATCAAGGAATGAAATATAAATTATATTACCATAGAAACGCCTTTTGAATTTTAGGACTTATATATATGGAATTCAACCATATTATAAAACGGTATGGAAATTTGGAAAAGTATAAACGGGGATCACCATTTTAGAAAAGCACACATTGTGAAGTTTTTCTATGCTATTCTATGAAGTACACAAGAATGCATTATTCTCTGTATTCCGGAAATTTCGGCAGGATATTCTGCAAATAAAAATAAGTAAAAAATTCGTATATGTATGTCCTAAAATGCTTAGTTTCGGAGATACAGGGTGTAGAAGTTTCATTTTTATTTCGATTTTTTCCAAATAATTTCTGAAGTAATCTCAATATTTACATAAAAATTGATGTCTGGTAGTTTTTTGACATGAGAAATTTGATTTTGATGTCAATATGGCTTCTATTTCTAAGGGGCAACATATGGCCTATACATGTATTTTAACTCTTTTGAAGAGTAATACTTTTCATCCGTACCTGTATAAAACTACTGAGTGAATATACATTTCCGTGACTTTTTACGTAAAAAATGTCTCTTGGTAAAAATCACTACGAGCAACCGGTCTCAAGATATTACTACATATTACGTTATGGAAGTAGTCAATGCATGTCATTATTGACAAAAAATAAACACGTTGAGTAGATAGTTATTTGACTGAAATAATAAATTTGGGAAGTTTTGATTTTTTCAAATTAATCATAAATTTGACAGTTTCTGTTGAACTTTAGACACAAAAACATTTCAAATTTATGATTTCAGTCTAATAACTATTTATGTAGTCAATATGTTTATGTTAATGATGATAGGCATTTATAATTTCGATTCCAAATATCTCTAGAACCATTTCTCGCAGCGATTTTTACCAAGAAACATTTTTTACGTAAAAAACGTTGTAAATGTATATTTTTATATTTTTTTTTACTCATTAGTTTTATACAGGTACGGTCGAAAATTTATTACCCTTCAAACCAGTTAAAAAATATGTAGGTGGCGCCGTTTACAAGTATAGGAGTCATATTGACCTCAAAATAAAATTTCTCATGTCGAAAAACTTCCAGACACCAATTTTCATCTGAATATTGACATTACTTCATAAGTTATTTGGAAAAAAATCGAAATAAAATGAAATTTGTACAACCTGTATCTCCGAAATTGGAGGACGTACATCACTATACTGTTAATTAAGGTGAGCCATACCTTACATATTCCTTCACAATTTTTTTATATGCTAATCCAGCTATCGATCTTTGTAAATTTCGATATAGCGTTTAATCGATATATCGAAATAGATTAATAAAAATTGCCATCTCTAGCTGCGACAATACCACTGCTAGTATAGTAATTTATGTCTCTCCATTACATAATTTCTTATTAGGTTTCATGTCGGCTAGTGTGCCATGAATTACACTTGAAGGGTAGAACGTTGTAAATATATATTGGGTATGTCAATAATTGTATTTCTCTGTGTCACTGCTACGATTCCATTCGCTGTTCAATAGTATTTTGCTGTGATATATTGAGGTAGGCAAAGAATCGTAAAGCATATCGACTATTTGCTTCATGGCAGATATTTAATTTTTTTATTTTACTTAAAAAATATTTTTGATTATACAGGATGCTACAAATTCGAGGTACAAACATTGGTATCTCGGTAACCGTTATAGATACGAGCATGGATAAATTGGGGCAAAGTTACGCTATGGGATGTTAACCAAGATACCATCCAAAAAGTTTTAAAAATTTCCAGGGTTGCTGAGTTTTTTTGAAAATCAATTTTATTTTTTCCTGTCGTTACTTTTTAGAAAATCCCAAAACTAATTCCACATTCTCATAGCCACTTTATGAAGACTTTGTATATATGTATGTATGTATTATGAAGACTACCTACCTGATAATATTTTTAGATAAAATTTTTAGAAATTAGCTGATAATTAGTGAGATACAGTAGGCCAACTTAATTTTTTAAATACGGACCTGCATTTTTTTCAGATTTCGAAAAAACTCGGTCTCCTGAGTACAATGATATTCCACACTTTATTTTTTTTTAGGTACCTTAACAACAACAAAATTATTTAATTATTATTTAAAATAATTTCAAGTCCGACGCTGTTTTTTTAAATGATTTAATCTCGGATTTAATCTGATTTTATATTCACCGCAACAATATTTATCGGCGCTAATTGAATAGGGAAAATCGAGCCAATTGGAAGATTCAAATAAATAATATCCAGGTCAGCAATTTAAAGATATTATTTTTAATTTTTTTTATTGTGAATTTGAAATCTGAGTGTGCGGTCTAATAATATGGCATAACATTAATCGTAGTTATTATAAAAAAAATCAATTTCTACAAACTAGTTTCTAATGCTCTACAAGTTCGATTATGGATTAGAACGCGTTGGATTGCCAAAAAAAATAAATCGTGTTCAAATGACCGAAACAATAAAAAATAAGTGTGGCATATCATTGTACCAGGAGACCGAGTTCTTTGAAAATCTGAAATAAAAAATACAGGTCCGTATTTAAAAAAAATAAGTTGGTCTCTGTATTATCAGCTAATTTGAAAATCTAAAAATTGGCGTCGGGAGGCACGTATAGCCGCCCATTCTAAAATAATATCTTAATAAAAAGTTGGTAGGTAGTTCTTTTAGTTTCAAAGTAAAGGATTTTTTCCAATTTTTTTTATCTCAAAAACTGCGACTTTGACTGATTTGGATGTTATTACAAATTTTGTTGCAAATATTATTCCTAATCTGAAATTGAAAACCGCGTATCGCTAGCTACTGTCATTTTCCAGTTACGATTTTTTAAAATTTTTAACTCCCTCCCATACCCCCTTACCAACCCTCCACCCCCACCAAAAACTAATGGCCAGATTCTCGGGTGCCACAGTATTTTTGTGCCAAATTTGGTTAAAATCGGCTTAGTAGTTTTTGAGTTATCGTGTTACAGACAGACGGACAGACGGACAGACGGACAGACGGATAGACGGACAGACGGCAGACGGACAGACGGACAGACGGACAGACGGACAGGCGGACAGGCGGACAGACGGACAGACGGACAGACGGACAGACGGACAGACGGACAGACGGACAGACGGACAGACGGACAGACGGACAGACGGACAGACGGACAGACGGACAGACGGACAGACGGACAGACGGACGAACGGACAGACGGACAGACGGACAGACGGACAGACGGACAGACGGACAGACGGACAGACGGACAGACGGACAGACGGACAGACGGACAGACGGACGACAGACTGACAGACTGACAGACGGACAGACGGACAGACGGACAGACGGACAGACGGACAGACGGACAGACGGACAGACGGACAGACAGATACCATGAAAATATTTTGTATTTAGGTCATTTTGAGTGAAATTAAAAAAAAAATTGCCGATCTTAATAGCCTATCATACCTGTTGATATGGTGGACTAAAAATACTATCAGATAGCCCCAATAAAGTGGCTATGAGAATGTAAAATTATGTTTTTAATTTTCTAAAAAGTAACGACAGGAATAAATAAAATTGATTTTGAAAAAAATCCGCTTTTCCAAAAAACTCAGCAATCCTTGAAATCTTTAAAACTTTTTTGATGGCATCTTGGTGAACATCCTAAAGCGCAACTTTGCCCCAATTTAACCATGTTCGAATCTATTACGTTTACCGAGATATCAATGCTCGTACCTCGAATTTGTAGCACCCTGTATTCGCTACGTGAGTCTTAAATAAATGCAAATATTTTAGGGGTGGTATATTTACTTTGATCCCAGAAACACGTCGATATTTTTTTTCGAAAATACATAGTACGTATTTTGTAGCAAAATTTCCAGAAGATTTCAAATTAAATACCAGATAAAGTAAAATCAGTACAAAATTAAAACAGGTATACGAATTTAATTTATGACAATTACGAAATCATAGAATCATCTAATGCAACATTTACAGCTAACCCGAAAATATTAGATCGAAAACAACAAAGACACACCTAGCCAGCTCGATTATGAATATTAAAGGACGTTCAGTTGTTTGAAACCTACGACCTGCCATGTAATTCCATTAAATATTTTCATAATAATGTTCTAACCCGTTCGAAAATTTGCATATTACTTTCATCACAAACAAGGTCCGCGCTAACCACGAAATTCGCCGGATTCGGTGCCTCGGCACTAATTTCAATCTGGTTCGTGATGTCCTCGTGAATCCGCAGCTTCCTTAATGGTTTTGTAAACGTGTTTCGCTTCTTTTCCCGGAATCTAACTGCAATTTTACTACTACGAGGCTAAATTAAGGTTGTAGTAGAATTTTTGGTATAGTTATGAGATACAGGGTGGCCTATTAGTGTGAGGTTAGGTTAAGTCCAATATCGTCGTTGTTGTCGAAGATGAATTTTTTCTATACAGATATTGCATGGTTTATAAAGGGTTAGATTATGTTACTAAATCATTTAAAATTGCGCTTGCCTCCATTTTTCTGTGCAGATTTGTCAGCATAAAATTCTGCATATCGTACGGTATTTTTTTTTCGTATTATTTTTTGTTTAGTTTCGGTATTATTTTTCGTTTAGATGCAGAATTAAAAAATAAAGATTTTTTGAAATTTAAAGCCTGATTTAAAGTGTTCCTAAATTTTAGTTTCGAAGATATTAAATACACACTAATTTTTAATCAAGGAGCCTCGGGAAAATAGGAGTCTCTGGCAAATGGAAGTGTCTAGCAAATGGAGCCTCCGAAAAATCAAGGAGCCTCTGGTAAATGGAACGACGATGGCTCATTATCATATTTGGAAAAAGCATATTTTACGAATAATTTGGTACCATCACACACTTTGTATTTCCAATCAAATGGTCGTTATGAACCGCAATTTCAAAGTAACCATATGCAAAAGTGCCAAAAGTTGACATATAATATGTCATTCTATTCAGAGTGTCATTTTCTATCGAATAAAGCATAAAATATCCAGGGTGTAATTTAAAATTCAAAAGTTGTAGTCATTTCCGGTGAAACAGGCAGTGACCGAAAACAATTGAAAAGGTCAATCAATCATAATTTATGTGATATACTAACGTACCAAATCTCGTTTTTTTTTGAATAAAAATGAAATAATTATAAGGGGAAGCCACTTTTGATAAGCACCAGGTATAGAAAAACACGAATTTTCGAAAAACGCGAACGAGAGTACCTACTATGGAATAGGTATAGAAGGTAATAAGGGAGAAGTTAAATAAAGATACAAAATTAACGGTAAACAAAATTTGCTTCAATTCTTTGTTTTATATTTAAAAAAAGCGCACACATTTGTACAGGCTTCATGAGCCCTTTCTTTATAAAAGACATACTACACCCAGACTTCTTACTGCGATTCATTGTAAAGGATTTCCCGAGAAAATACTGTTTGCGTCTTCAGAAAATGGTTTGGCCCTAACTAATGATGATATATAGAGGCAGGTCATTACTGGAAAAAGTGTCTTAAAAAGTCAGGCTCAGATTGGGCTGCAGGTGACAAAAATTTTCTTGCATTCTGCATACATGACCAGCCCATCTTAAGCGGGATTTTGTAACCATGACTTCAATACTCTCGCAGTTAGCTTATTCAAGGACCGATACGTTTGAGACATGATGGAACCACCGGATTCTTCAGAGTTGTCTAAGGTGTCTCTGTTGCAACTTGTTTGATGCTTTCATGTGTCGGCGGTCCAGGTCCCAGGTTTCGCTCCAGGGCCCAGGTTTCGCTCCCATATAACATGGTGGGGATTATAATTGCTCGGTACACTGCAAGTTTCGTTTTTGCACTCAAGTCATGACTGTAGAAAATCCTGTCTTTTAATTTCCAGAATGCTCTTGAGGCGCTGCTAATCCTATGCTGAATTTCACAGTCTATATTGGCCTTTTCCGAAATCAAACTGTCGATTTTTTATAGCATTGTTATGATCTTCCGGGGGAGTGCACATGATTTTGGTTTTGTCGATGTTTAGCTTAAGACCCAAAGCCTCGTATGCCCAGGTATATGTGTTCAAATTTCTTGTAATTGTTGTAACGTGTTTGAAACTAGAGCGCAGTCATCAGCGTATTGAAGTTCTGTGATGAATTTTGTATGTATTTTTGTCCTGAGTCTTTTTATGTTGAACAGACCGCCGTCATATCTGTATCTAATACCCAATCCTCTCTCCTGCAGTTTGCTGTCCACTATAATGGAGAGCGCTGCCATTTAAACTTGTAGTCAATTCCAGCGAAATAGGAAGTGAACGAAAGTAATTCAATACATTAGTCAATCCTGATTTATGTCATATACTAACATACTAAATACTGTTTTTTTATTCGAAAAAATTAAAAAAAACATAGCCAGTTTTTTAAAACACGCGGAATAGGACAGTAGGTATATTACGTGGTCTTAAGTATAATTCTAGAAAATTACCATCGCAATGAACTTGCTACAAGGACATAGACAGTCTGCATTTATATGTTTTCTTCTTTCGTTAAAACATGTTACGAAAGCTACTGATTGTGTGATTCTGAAGAATTTCAAGGTACACATGACAATTTTCTATCGGCTGTCGATGCGTAAATAAATTGAAGTCGGAAGAAAATGCGGCGAAGATCAAATATGCGTGCACGTTTTTGAATAAAATCTTCTTGCTTTATAAGAACAATGAAACGTTTTGAATGAGATTGTCGATAAGAATTATGGTTTCGTCTGTTAAAAATCCTTTCGATTTATTGAATTGGTCTTTGGTCACGACCAAGCTGCGATTTTGAAACATGGGATTAAACTCTAATTAAAATGATGTCTTGTATGTTGGATTAATGTAATTTTTTCCATAGAAACTGTTAATATCTATCAAAAATAGTAGATAAAATGATACTTTAACAGCGAGGATAAGTTAAAAGCTTTATTTCTTCTTGCACGTTTTTTAATTGTTTCCATTTTTGAAAATTTTTGTATTACTTTTCATAAGTTATTCGGGATTTAAATGGAAGTAATTTGGATATGGCGTTTGTCGCCTCAACCTGAATATCTGTTGGTAATTTACTTATTTAGTTTTGAGCCATTTCTGGCTCCAATTCAATCAGCATTCGACACGAAAGAGAATTAAAAAATATTGACTCAAAACTGACAACTAAAGAGACAGCTTTATTTATTTGTCAAATTACATAGAAACCAACGCCAACGCCAACCCAGCACAATATTTTTTCTACTCGTAATAAATTCCTTGAAATAATAATTTCTGAATATTTTTTAGAACGTAATTCGCTATGGAAAAAATATTGTTTTATACACGACGATAAAATAGCATTATCGCCTCCCGAAATTAATTCATTAATCTTTTCGGTAGACGATAAAATACCATTTTATCGTCTTGTATAAAAAATGACTATTACTTCAAATATTGATATGAAAAATTCATTTTTTTTAATTTTATTAATTAATATCAGCATTATTATTAACAGGCAAGTTGTGCCGTGTGGCACATTTTACTTCATTTATTTGTTGATAGCAAGCTTGTATTTCCATCCTTTTGGGAACGAACGTCTACGGGTGTTTTACTTTCTTTTACTCTTCACCCATTAAATTCGGCGAACAATTTTTCATAGTTTTGTCGAGACTTCGCAAGTTTTAAATGGGTAGTTGCTCCTTGAACTTCCGCAATAATTGCTACAGTGATACCATCATCATTTTAGTAGTTTAAAAAAAAACTTTACAAATTATCATGACAGAAGTTCAAAATTTTACTTTTGTCAAGCTTTCTTTGCATCAATATTAAAAAATATAGTTACAAATAAATATACGGTAGTCGCAAAACATTTTCCGATGGACGTTATCAATCATATCGAAATCGACACTAAAGCCTATAAACCTGACTAAATAAAATTTTGGCAAAAATGTTCAAATTTGTTGTATAATTTAAGATACCGAGCAGCTCTTCATTTTACTTTATAGAGCAAATGATTGTAACAAATATTTTATTTAGATTAAAGTTGCAAAAATTAGTTTAAAGATATTTTTATTATCGCCATGCTGGTCATATTGCGCAGCGATCAGCAACGTTGTCGTTTATAATTTAACAATTATCATAATGTCAGTCATTATTTTGTATAATATCGTGTTGTTGTTGAATCTTAGAGAGTACTTTTCGTTTTTTGCTAATTTTCATAGTCTTTAAAAAAAAAGCATAAACAGTTCTTTTAAGAACTAAATTTTCGAGTTTTTGTATTGCATTTCTTGAAATTGTGTGTTAAACATATATGCTGAAGCATTTAAACAGTCGAAGCAAGAGCTTGTAGCTTTCTTGATAAACTATTTTGAACGAGAATCGAAACGAGAAGAAAAAGAAAGATCCTTTACTTCTCTTGACTACAATCAGAGAAGTAAGTTTGATTGGTAAGCACTTTATACCACTTTCAAAGTTATTTCTACTTATTTCGATTTGTAGCGGATAGCCGCTACCTTAAATTTAAATATTTGTACTGCGAGTGTTAGTGACTACTTTTAATAAATAAATTAATTACTAAAATATGAATTATTAAATTAGAAATAATTCTCTTGACACTATCCATTTTCATGTCTAATAACAATTTCAGAAAGCTTTCTGAGATAATGGCTTGACCAGATGGTGCCACAAGTTAATTATAATTAATTATCAAATTTTACCTTCACCACTGACCACTATAGAGTATCGGTAACAAGGCGTTCTGTATATTTTTACAGAACTAAAAGCCATATGCTCTTTGTGCTCTTTAGTACTAGCGTTCACTTATAAATGTAAAATCAGCTCTAAATACTAACATAAATACGAACTTCATTCGGTAATGCAGTTTATTGAATAATTACCCCTAAGTGACTTAATGGAGGAGTGTAAGCTCTTACACCAAGACCTCGTCAAAAGCCACAGAAATCGACTCACCGACTTTGATTCCATTACGTCGCCTATTTTAAGCGAATTATTGAATAACGCCAGAAACCGGTCCCCTGTCTCGAATCTCGCGCTTAATATATCGGCAATTTGCATGGAGAATTAGTTTTAAAACGTCATCGGTTGCAGAACTCGGCACGTTGGTCCATTCTATCTGCTTTACATAATGACTTCAATTCGGTTTCGATGGATTCGATCATCTCGATTCAAAAATATTGCAGTAAGAGTATTGTTGAATTGAAATACATATAAAAATTTGAATCGCTGAAGATCAGCATTCAACAAATGTTGCTGAATAATTATGCTGAATATTCTGAATATGAATTTTTCAGAATTGCTGAATATTCATCATTATAAAATTTACTGAATTATGACTGAGTAATATATACAATGATGCGGTTTTCACATTACTTTGCTACTTTGTTATGAAATTAAATATGCTACACATAGATTTGTCCTATTTAAAGATTACAGGGTTAACAGACGAAGCCATGTAGAAATTTGGCCAATCAGAAGAGGAAACGAGGAAATGGCAGAACACATTCTATATCAGAGCGATAGCTTGGCAAATGAGAGGGTTTTTGTACTATGCAATGATAAGCCATTGACTAGAAACTCTATGGAAGGTTCAGTCACCAAGTTATTAGACTTTTTGAAAAGGATTAGCCTTGAGAGTGTAATTAATACATAAGAAGCGGAAAACTCTCAGAGTGTAATTTAGATAGACAGATTATATATTTTTATTTCGTTGTTTTAGTGACCCCAAAATAGTTAAAGTTGTTTTTATTTGTTTGTAAGTGGGTGAAAATAAAACTCAGGTATTTTATTTAGCGATTGGCGACAAGAAATGTGACGAAGGGTTTTAAATAAGTGTAGTCCTGAGGATAGTCCTATAGTAGTATTATTAAATATTAAATATTATTAAATATAAGTATTAATAAATACTTATTATTAAATATAAATTGGGATAAAGAAAAGGCTCCGCACTATTGTCGCACAAAACATTTCTGGGTTTTTTGGTGGTCACATAGTCAGACGGGATGGGTTTGAAAAACTCCCCTGGCGAGCATTGTACAAGGAAAGAGAAACCGCGGAAGATCACCAACAAGATCCACCGCTCTTATAACATAACTTACTGAAAAAACGATACCACAAGAATTGCTGACGAGAAAATTCATGAACTGCCGACTAAGAAGAAGTCCTGAGAAGGACAGTATATTTACCGAAAAGTCAACCAATTGCTAAAAAAACCTGAGTATGATTTTGACCCACATCCAAACAAAAAAGATAACTTTGACAGATTATCAGGTCTCCTTATATATCTATCTAACATTTAGCGTTAAAATCAAACACACTTTTAAATTAATTACTGTTAAATAGTAAAGTAAACAAAAATTAGGCAGGAAGAAAGACAATTATTTAAAATGAAAAATAATAATGAAAATAAATAAGCCAAACTAAAAAAGAATTAATAAGTTATGTTATTATAATACGTCCAGTTATTGGTAAAACTAGTCTATGTCCATTTTCGATCAAACTGAGATTTTGTGACAGTAAATATACATTAAGGCATGACAGTCCCTGAATCATTTCATTTAAAGAAAAAAAGTGAATCTGTAATTGTTGTTTTAGATTTAGATAGAACTAAAAATAAGCTATCTACATATGATCTGAAATGCGAAACGTACTAATCGGAGAAATATTATCGTTCTGATATTGATTTTTGTTAAATCGTAGATACAATTGTAATATATTGAGATAATAGTAAAAGATTCACAGGGCACAGAATAGATTTTAACAACGTAAAAATTATAATGAAAGAAGCGAGAGCCTCGGAAAGAAAAATAAAAAAGGTTTTTCTAATATGTACAATCTAATAAAAATAAATGTATTGCTCGTGCATCTGTAGAAGTTAGTAATGTATGGCAATCGCTTCTTTAATTTTAAAAAACAGAACATAAATAAACATGACATAAGTAAAAAATAAAAACAAATTAAGAAGCTTTTTGGTGTTGGTTTATTAAGTAATTGTTATCAGGTAGTAATTGTTAATTTTGAAGTTTAACTTGATATAATGTCATTTCAACAGAACGTCAACGGTTTTTATAGACGTATCTGTTTGAAAAAAATACTAAAGTGTTCTCGAATAGTTGCATTTAGATATTTCAAATAGTTTTTTCTTCATTCTTTATGTTTTTTGCTTCCGACGACGGGAAGAGATGAATTATACCTCTTCCCTAAACCGAAGCGTTAAGCAGTTTTTTGTCCGTTAATTTGTTTATTAGTAAACCACTGCTAAAAATTAGTCTCCGTTGGATTAACGCAGCAGTGTGGAAGGACTTGTGGACAGTCCTTCCACACGTTGAAGGACAGTGTGGAAAGACCAAACCAAACCAAACCAAAACATCCTGTACAGTTTAATTCTTATTCGAATAATAATAAAATGGAAATGAATGAAAATATACCAAAATAAGTACTTTTTATAGAATGTTCAGTTTCACTGAAGACAAACATGTAAAAAGATCTGGACACGTAATAAAAGATAGAAGCCAAAATGTGTTATTAATATTCATTTAATCTAACGTGACAAATAACCTTATGATTATCGTCACTATTGTAAATAAAAACATGTTTCGTTATTCAACTGTTTCAAATGATACTTAACGCTGACGTGCATATCAACCAACTAAAAGACCAATAAATAACTACCATAAAGGAAAAATGATTGCAATAAGAACCGCGATCAAATCAACAGTACTTTTAAATGGTCAGCGTGGAATATGTCTTTTGATCGAGTGTAACATCGGTAGCCATTCTACCTATGGCCAAATTGACTGTGATTAATAGGAAACTATTTATCACGTTTCGCTTTAAAGGAATTAACGAGGTTGGGCAACAGCCGGTTATCTCTTGCAACATTTTCTTTTTTAGTGTGTTGTTGTCATATTGAACGGCGGGTTGTAGTTTTAAGGATTAGCAGTTACTTGATGCGAGACCAAATAAATAAATTAAATGAACATTAATGCGGATTTATTTTTGTATCCGTCTTATTAATTCTGGTCAAATTTGGCGTTAATAATTTATGATTTCTAATTTTTGTTTGATCGTTCTGGTAACTGGACTTTATTATGTATTACCAATAGAGAACAAACTAATATAAAAGTTATTCATGGAGATATTATTACTTAATATACCTTGTTTAAAAGTACCAAATGAAACTAAAATTGTGTGTTTAAAATCATGAACATTGTAATTAGGAAAAAAACCCTTCAAAAAACCCTCTGAGTATTTTTTTTCTTTCTTTTTATTTTTTGCACTGTAAGTGCAAGTGACGAAATACCGAATTTTTTATTTTTTTAATATGAAGGAAGAAGAAAATATAAGGTCAATTATTATTATATCAAATGTAACAAGTATAGTGATGTATTAAATTAAACATGAAAGTAAAATTCCTTCAAGAACAATTAAAGCTTAATATCATGACATAGTCAAATTACTTCAAACAAGGTAAAGTTAGTTCATTCTATATTTGCAACAAAAATACACTTTTATTTAAAACCTATTAATGATGTATTGGATACCAATGAACTCCTATAGTTGAGACAGTGATTGTCTATATATTTCGTAAACAATAACATGATTCATTTCTATTTAAACGCTGTTATAGTCGAGGAATGGGGAAAGTGTATCTTTGGCGTGATGATATTATCTTTGTAGATATGACAGGTTTTTTCTCTGTGCATTGAGAAGATAGTGTCCTGTTAAAAACCCCGTGAAAATCCGAAGATTGTTCCTACATAAATCAAGGAAAATCTTTAATATTTCTCTTATATTTCTCTATTATCAATATCTCAAAAACCCAAGCGATGACAAACCTAGAAATTGGCGATGGAATACATATTAACCAATATCAAATAGAAGAAACAACTGCTTACAAGGGGCACTTCCGATATATTTGAAAAGAAAGGTATCCAATCAATGCGTACTACCTGTTCTAACCTATGGTGCGAAGACCCTAACATTAATAATTATTAGGGGGGGTATATGGAACAAAAGCCATGGATGCCATAGTGAAAATAACTACTTTGAAATGGAATTGGGCAGGGCACATTGCAAGGCTAAACGATGACCGATGGACGAAGAGAATAATAGAATGGAGACCAAGACATTCAGGAGCAGAGGCCGTCCTCCAACCAGATGGCATGACGACTTAAAGCATATCCACCGTAACTGATGAATGCAAATAGCTCAAGATAGGGAGTTATGGAAGCAAACTAGGGAGGCCCACATGCATCCAGCAGTGGACTTTAGTGGCTGGTTGATGATGAGGATTATGATTTGCTTTGTCATTACCTTCTATCCCTTGGTGGGCAGGCACCCAGAGTAGGAGGACTTTGTTTTCTTTGCCTAATTTGTTTAGATTCTCTAGGCATTCTTTGACCAACTTCGAATTGATTGACACTGAGTTGATCGCTTTTAACGCTGCTTGACTATCAGATAAGTTAAATATTTCTTATTTCCGATAGTTCCTTTCTGCCTGTATGCTGGCGAAGATTTGGACGCATCAGTATACTAATTTATGGTATGTTCTTTTAACTGCTGAGCAAACGTTTCTTCCAATTGTTTTTATTGCTCAATTCTCTCATTGAGGTGTTTCTCAAAGTTGTACATTCTTGGTATTCATAATTATACTAACAAATAACATGATTAATTCAAAGTAATATGTTTTGGTGCATTGTAGTGAACTATAATCGTATTTTGACAAAAAAAAAACAATAAAAATTCATAATTGGTATATTACAAAATATAACATCAACGTAATCCAATCTTGTTGTTCTATAACAATCAACGAAAATAAATCTGTAACTTAACCTTCAATGAATACAAAACCAAATTACAATTACGGACTCCAGAGAAAAAAGTTAACAAGAAACCGAATAAATACAAGAGACGACGTCGCGACTGTCCAATATGAACGTGCACGATTCCGAAGAAAAGTGCAAGGAATCCGGTTGCCTTATAAGAACAATGAGATGTTTTGAATGACGTTATGGACGGCAACTGTAGTCCTGCTAAAATTCCTGCCGGTCTATTGGGTTGGGTTTCGGTTTCGATCACGTTTAAACTGTTCCTAAGTCGTTCGTTTTTTTCGATCGTTTGCTTCGGCTCGAATGAAGCTATCTGTGGCGTTTTTACGGGGTTTCTGTTGGCGAGCCGCTTTTTTCGCGTTCGCGAAAACAATGCCGACAATTCCTCTAAACGACTTTAAACGATTGAGCAATGCCGTTAATTTATTTTGACGTTTAGTTGCAGTTTTTCAGGATTCTATTCAATACCTTTTTTAAACAGAAGCATTAACAAATACTGATGGATTTTTCTGAATCATGTAATAAGTGATTTATAAAAACACCCAGCCTTGCCAACTTTCTAAAATAGTATTTCCCACGAAGTCGGTCAAAATATCCCGTTTTTTTTTAAATTCCCAGAGAGAGTTCTCAAATCAATTAATTGAGAGAGTTCTCAAATCTAATATTGTGTCGTCAACACAATACAGATATTAGTATGTTTTTAACTATAAAAAATTTCCAAACAAATTTCAAAATATACTTTTTATATAATATTTATAAATAACTATTATACATTTTTAAATATTTATAAATAACTGATAATATATATTTATTAATAACTCGGTTATTTTGGACTAATTTGAAAAACGGTAAAGAGAAAATATGTTTCTTTTATCGAGATCTACCAGCCCTGAAAATATTTGCACTTATTCAAGATTCATCATTCAGGGTGTCCCAGGCTGAGCGTGTATTAGAACTTTCTAGAGAACTATAATATCTAGATCGGAGATTTTTTGCACATCATTGTTTCATAATGAGATCTATCAATTAAAAATATTTTTAATATGGCGGCACTTCTCGATATACCGGAAGTTGACAGCAACTTTCTAATTTTAAATAGGTATCCCCATTTCTTATTGCATACTTAAATTTCCTGTAAAATTTTATGAATTTTGATATCAAATACTATTATATCTAACATTGACCGTTTTTGAGAAAAAAAAATATTTAAAATTTTTGGACGAAAAAAATTGCCTGTCAAAAAAATGTATAAAACGTGAATTAGTGATTACCACAGCCCCTGAGACAAAAAGAGAAGACATATGGCTATCTATTCCAAAAATTAAATTGTTGCAATGTCATATAATATTGGCCGTAGCTGTCATGGAATTGAGAGATTAATAAATTATCATTAAATCAGTTCTTTAAATGAAAACCCACCTTTTTATTCTTTCTTCTTCTTCTTTTTTCTTTTTTTTTATTATGTTGCTGTCAACTTCCGATATTTCCGGAAGTGCCGCCATATTGGAAATATTTTTAATCGATAGATATCATTCTGAAACCATGATGTGCAAAAACTCTTTCCATGCACTTAGAAATTTCCCATGCACGCTCAGCCTGGGACACCCTGTATACCTAACTATAACCTAACCAACTGTAGTTTGATTGAACTTTTTCAAAAATTTTTAATACTGAAAAACTAAGCGAAAATACACTAAAAAGAAAAGCAAAAATGCAAAATATAATAAACATTATAGAAAAAGCTAATTATGAAAATAATAAACTTATTAAGTTTCTTTCGATTACACAAATAATAACAGATCAAACTAATTACTTTAATTATAACCGGTTAATATAAATGTGTTTATATAAACATTCTATTCAAACAAACATGATTGATTATCATGCTTCGCTGAAGAATCGCATTTATTCTATTTACGAGAAAATGTCGCAACAAAATAATCACAAATGGCGAGAACAAAGAAGTAATTTCTTCAATTTTCGCAACTTTTCAACAGAACGAAAAACAGAACGAGAGAGATAAATATAAAAAAAAATGTCTACAAGGAAAACGTCTACGAACTTAATTTGAATTTCTCACGCAATGACAAATATTTCCAACGGCACATTAGCTCTCGACAGGCAGAAAACAGAAGGAAAAAAATGATAAATAAATCAAATCACGATCTATTCCTATCGGATCAGCAATTCCAATGCGTTTTGAACGTAATAAGCGCAATTTAGTATTGAAATTCAGCGATAGAATACGTAAATTATTCCGCATTTTAAATCAAGGTTTCCGAAGCGGCCGCGGCGCGTTCGGTCCGACAACGATGTCTTTTCTCTCTCGCGAGCGCTGCCAATCCATCTGCGTTTAATAAAAGCGGGTACTGTCGATCGGTGGTACCCCCTAAGGTCGTTCATAAGTTGCCTAATAGCGAAATAAGTTTTCCTGGCCGTGAAAATCATCCGATTTTTATTAATTGGTGCATTCGGTTATAAAACTACTTTCTGTACTGGTTTATCGATTAACGATATTTATTGATTTCAGAGCGTATCTAAACCACTCAATCTTGAATTGAAAAGTGTCAGCTCTGCTTTTAATATACAGGGTTGTTCACCACATACGACACGGAGTATTGTAGCTAAACGATTAGATTTTTGCAAAGTTTTGGGTTGGTTGAAGGTCTATTAGAGCTACAATTTAAAAATATTTTTACAAGATACAGAGTGTCCCAAATAAGTAAAAAATATTATAGTTGTATTTTTTTAAATGGAACACCCTGTATATTATTCTATTTTTGGATTCTACGATTGAAATAAAGATAAATTTGATTAAGGTTTTTCACAGTTAAACCTTACCGTTTTTGAAATATTTTCAATTTTATGAAATTACAGTAAAAATTTTACTACCGTATACAGAGTGTCCAAAAATTTATATTAAATAATTACTAGCTTTAAACGGCAATAACTTGTTTAATTTAAATGGAATAACCCTATATATTTTACGTGAATCAGATGCACAATGTAATTGTCTATCAAATTGTATTAGACCATTTTTTACCCATCTTTTTAAGTTTTCGTAGAAAATGCATTTTCTTATAATATATATCTATACCCATGGAATATTGACATTTCAGATTTTTTATAGCACCATAATATGTACAAAATGTACAGGTGGTAAATATTGCAAGCCCATTGGCCATTACCACCCTTGGTATACCAATTAAGTATACCACCATTATTTCCTACCAAAAACACCAAAAATTAGTTAATTACATACTTTTAAATTGTTTTAATTAATAAATTATTCCAAATAAATGTGGATTTGGCTCAGAAATCAATATAATAATAAGTTATGAAAATGAATGTCTCTGTTTTTATAAATAAGCATTCGTCAATAAATGAAATAACATTTATAAGGTGTTACTTTTTACCACACTGTCTAATACACACACAAAATTCAGTTTTTTAATATTTGGAGCAATTATTACTACAACGTAAACAGTCAATTAATGTAGTTTGAATACTGGGATCATATTTATTGGTCCTCTTTAACAAAAACTATTTAAACAGTTTTTATTTTATTACATTTAATTAAATAAGCGAACTATATCGACAATATTAGTATCTGTATCCTTTGAAAATTTGTTACATCTTTAAAAATAAGCTAAAATGTCAATATTCCATGGGTATAGTGATAAATGAGGTCTAAATTATAAGAAAATGCATTTTCTGTGAAAACTTGAAGGGATGGGTAAAAAATGGAACAATACAATTGGATAGACAATTACATTGTGCATCTGATTCACGTAAAATATATAGGGTGTTCCATTTAAATTAAACAAGTTATTGCCGTTTAAAACTAGTAATTATTTAATATAAATTTTTGGACACTCTGTATACGGTAGTAAATTTTTATTATTGCAACACAATATCTGATCAATAAATAATCTTCAATAAATATTTAGTATTTAAAAAACTTTGATACCCTTGGAGAAATAAAGCCTTAAATTTTTTACTGCAATTTCCTAAAATTGAAAATATTTCAAAAACGGTAAGGTTTGAGTGTGATAAACCATAATCAAATTTACCTTTATTTCAATCGTAAAATCCAAAAATAGAATAATATACAGGGTGTTCTATTTAAAAAAATACAACTATAATATATTTTACTTATTTGGGACACTCTGTATCTTGTAAAAATATTTTTAAATTGTAGCTCTAATAGTCAATGAACCCAAAACTTACAATTTGTAAAAATCTAATCGTTTAGCTACAATACTCCGTGTCGTATGTGGTGAACAACCCTGTATAAATGTCTGTTTATTTTTATTAATATTGTTAGCCTAACATGGAGTCCCAAATTGGGAACATTTTTTTGCATAAACATAATGAGACTTTTATCGATATAACTTTCCAAAGCAATAGATATCTGAAATGAGAAATCAAAATATTTTTGAAAGTTCAATTTTTTCTTGATCTCATAAATTTGTCAAAATTTGTTTTTATCCGTTTTTTACATACCTGTCTACATATACTTCAGTAAGCACTTTTTACATACTTGTCTACATATTTTGCCTGTGCAAACATACCGACTGGAAACGACCAGTCTAACAAAATCATTTGCAAATAAACTCTTAACTCAAAGAGCTATGGAACGATGTATGTTAGGGGTCTGTCTACGAGACAAAATTCGTAGTAAAAACATCAGGAGGCAAACAAGAGTTACTGATATAATTCAGGAAGTGGCTAAAATGAAATGCCAATGAGCTGGCCATGTTGCAAGACTGGATAAAGACAAATGGACGCATAGAATAACAGTGTGGAGGCCTAGACAAACTAAAAGAAGTGTGGGACGTTCACAAAAACGTTGGGTGGATGACATTAGGGAAATGGCAGGTAAACGGTGGTTAAATACAGCACAAAACAGGGAGACATGAAAAAGAATAGGAGAGACCTATATCTAGGAGTGGATGAATCCGGGTTGAGGAAGAAGAAGAAGTCTACATATACAGTAACAAAAATTAGGATTTAAAAAAATGATTTTTTTTAGTTTTTAGTTAAAAATCAAAACAGGGAGACATGGAAAAGAATAGGAGAGACCTATATCCAGGAGTGGATGAATCCGGGTTGAGGAAGAAGAAGAAGTCTACATATACAGTATACAAAAATTAGGGTTTAAAAAAATGATTTTTTTTTAATTTTTAGATAAAAATCATAATTTCTTGATAATATGGCAATATAGGTAGTAGATTAAATTTACAAGAAAGCAAACCCAGAAAAGATCCAGTGGTTTTCAAAATTTAAGCAAAAAAATCATTTTTGATTAAATTGTCAAAGTAAAAGGACTCATTTGAAAAACGGTAAAGATAAAATATGTTTCTTTTATCGAGATCTACCAGCGCCGAAAATATTTGCACTTATTTAACATTCACCCTGTATAATTTATTTTTATATGTTCACTTGTAGAGTGTGGATTGGTGCGGGTGGATTTTTTTTAAATAGAACATGCATATTATTTTAGGTTCCTATCTGCTCACTTTAAACGTAATCGTAGATCGTAGGATAATACTAAATTTGTTTAATTTTCAGAAAAGTAAATTAATAAATAAAATAAATAAATTTTGTAACATTTAAAAAAATGTATTAAAAAATACAATTTGACATCCCGAAATCAAAACAAAAAATATCGTACGGTGTTTGGTCTGTACTTGTTTGTTGTAAAAATGGTATAATAGTATATATTATACAGGGTATCCGGAATTCAATGCTAAATCTATATTTAAAATAATATAGATTAAGCATAGAACTGGCAAGACTCTTAATAGGGCACCGACAAAGACAGTACCGACATTTCCCAATCAGACAGAGTCCCAATCTATTTCAACTGACTTCAGATACACATCTTGTACTCGTATATAACCTGATTGTGAGATGTTTATTTCCATTTTAAATAACAAATACCAAACTTAATAAAAATATTTGATTCTTTTTTATTAACACTAAGAAAATAGTGCTTTGAATCAGGTTTAGGTACTAATTTTAAAAATTGAAATTGATGGTAAATGAAAGATTTTTTTATTAGGTAGATGAAAATTTATGAAGTGAAGGATATGTATTTTATATCATTTTTTTACAGAGAATGTGTAAACAATCATTATGTATAGTTAATATAATACTTTTTCTTTTCAACGTATTAGTAAAATGAAGGAATGTGTAGATAAAAAATAATGTGGTAATACGAATATAAATATATAAAAATACAGGGTAGTAGTTTTATCACAATACCGAATATCTAATTCAAATGGAAGTTAATTTTAGCAATATCTTAACTAAGTATTAACTTCAGCCGTACATCTTCTTTTATTTCCTATATACAAGAAGAACATAAATTTTAATGCAATCTCTTCTTAACATAGTTTATTTTATCCTAAGTGAATTATTTGTAAGCAAATGCAGTACTCATGGCTATTTAAAATATTCGCAAAAACTTAAAGTGCTTTAGAGCACTAATGGATGATTATGAGCATTTCTACATTTACTGCAAATTGGAATACACTATTCAGTTGTTCTAGTAAAGCTATGTTACAATTTCCTTCGTTGCGGATGTAAAAATAAGATTTATTTATAAATAATGAAGAATTTAACATCCTGTAGTTACGAAACAAAGCAGAATCGGACTCATATTGATACAGTTGATACGGATACAGTTGAATTTTACAAAATAACTCTTATTATTAGATTTCTGTTTTAGTGGTAAAATACCGAGACCTTTTTAAGCTTATAATTTTCAAGCTTTTATCCTACTATAACGGTACTTTCTTTTTATTCATTATATACTCACTTCATTACCATTCTCTGCCGATTCACCCAAATTATATTGGATTGCGTAAAGCTGTTCAATTAGTCTAGTCTAAGTGGTTTTTAATATCTTAATTTAATTGAACTAGATATAAAAACAAGTTAATGACCAAGGACACCTACTACGAATTTCGACAAAATTTTGAAGGATTTTGGACTAATCCCGTCGATTTATGCAAAGGCGAATATAAAATATTAATAAAACATTTTTTTTGCTAATGTTTCGATGAGGAAGTACAGATAAACGTGGGTGTTTTATATAAACATTTCTACTTCAAAAAAAAACTGATGTAAAAGCAGTTTTTTTTTCTGTTAATTACTGTGAATTAAAAACCAACATCGATTTTTTTGTGATAGGAAAAAAAACAGAGGAAGCGTCTTTGGGTAGGAAATGTATCTTGCTTCAATTTTATTTTCCAAAATGGATCATATTACTAGCTATTTTCAATACATTTTCAAGGCTTTTTTTTTGTTAAATAGGCATGGTGCATTCTCTGCCGGTGCTGCCACCATCGGAGAATATCGTAAACAACCGGCATAAAATATATTATATAATTATTCTAAGTGTTAAACTGCGTACACACTATGCCAGAAACAATTCGAAACATGTCAAGGTCGCATTTCGTCGCCCAACTTTGACGCATTTCGACTTATTTCCAGTTGTCTTGACCCACTTCAGTTTGCCTCGACCTACTTTCGATTCTTAAAAGCGCCTGAAAACTACTCATGGGGAGGGCAGGGGGGGGGGTTGTTTGGCGTTTTTTGTTGCCTCGTTGAATTTTGTTTTGTTTGAGCTATTTCCAAAAGGTGGCGCTATCTGTATCGGTCTGTATCGGAGGCATAGGATTTTTTTTGATAACGATGTTATTTCGTTAATTATACAGGGTTGTTCACCATATACGACACGGAGTATTGTAGCTAAACGATTAGATTTTTACAAATTTTAAGTTTTGAGTTTGTTGAAGGACTATTAGAGCTACAATTTAGAAATAATTTTACAAGATACAGAGTGTCCCAAATAAGTAAAAAATGCTATAGTTGTATTTTTTTAAATTGAACACCCTGTATATTATTCTATTTTTAGATTCTACGATTGAAATAAAGGTAAATTTTATTAAGGTTTATCACACTTAAACCTTACCGTTTTTGAAATATTTTCAATTTTGTGAAATTGCAGTAAAAGTTTTAAGGCTGCATTTCTCCAAGGGTATCAAAGTTTTTAATACTAAATATTTACTGAAGTTTATTTATTGATCAGTTATTGTGTTGCAATAATAAAAATTATACTACCTTGTACAGAGTGTCTAAAATTTTATTTTAAATAATTACTAGCTTTAAACGGCAATAACTTGTTTAATTTAAATGGAACGCCCTATATATTTTAGGAGAATCAGATGCATAATTTAATTGTCTATCAAATTGTATTATACCACATTTTACCTATCCCTTCAAGTTTTCGTAGAAAATGCATTTTCTTATAATTTAGACCTCATTTATCAATATACCCATGGAATATTGACATTTTAGATTGTTTTTAAAGCAACAAATGTACAAAATGTACAGGCTAGTAATATTATCTTTTTCAGCAAAATGATAATATTACTAGCCCATTTGTATGCAAAAAGAAAACTATTTAAATCTTCATAAAAGAGTATACCATTAATTAAATATACCACCATTATTTCCGCCCAAATATTAATTAATTACATACTTAATTATGTTCGTCAATAAATTATTCTAAATAAATGTGGATTTGAATCAGAAATCAATATAATAATAAGTTATAAAAGTGAATGTCTCTGTTGTTACAAATAAGCATTTGTCAAAAAATTAAATATCATTTTTAAGGTGTTACTTTTTACCACACTGTCTAATACACATAAAAAATTCAGTTTTTTAGTTTTTGGTGCAATTATTATTAATCAACGCAAACAGTCAATTAATGTAGTTTGAATATTGGAATCATATTAATTGGTCCTCTTTAACAAATATTTAAACAGTTTTTTTTATTTTTTAATAAAATAAACAAACTATATCGACAATATTAGTATCTGTACTCTTTAAAAACTTGGTACATCTTTAAAAATAATCTAAAATGTCAGTATTCCATGGGTATATTGATAAATGAATTTAAAATTACAAGAAAATGCATTTTCTACGGAAACTTGAAGCTATAGGTAAAAAATGGTATAATACAATTTGATAGACAATTAAATTGTGCATCTGATTCTCATAAAATATACACGCTGTTTCATTTAAATTAAACAAGTTATTGCCGTTTAAAGCTAGTAATTATTTAAAATAAAATTTTAGACACTCTGTATAAGGTAGTATAATTTTTATTATTGCAACACAATAACTGATCAATAAATAAACTTCAGTAAATATTTAGTATTAAAAACTTTGATACCCTGAAGGAGAAATGAAGCCTTAAAATTTTGACTGCAATTTCACAAAATTGAAAATATTTCAAAAACGGTAAGGTTTACGTGTAATAAACCTGTATCAAATTTACATTTATTTTAATCGTAGAAACTAAAAATGTAATAATATACAGGGTGTTCCATTTAAAAAAATACAACTTTGATATTTTTTATTTATTTGGGACACTCTGTATCTTGTAAAAATATTTTTAAATTGTAGCTCTAATAGTCCTTCAACGAACCCAAAACTTACAATTTGTAAAAATCTAATCGTTTAGCTACAATACTCCGTGTCGTATGTGTTGAACACAACCCTGTATACATCTCGTTTTATGTTATATTGATATACATGTTATATTCCACAGAATTAATATTTGAACACGCGATTATTACATGTATAGTAGATATTTAGGAACAAAACTTTTCACTTAAAAAAAAATTTTATTATAATAAATTAGTACATATAATAGTATATGATATGTTTGTTTACGGCCTTAATTGATTAATATAAGAGTAGTATTGCTTGATGAGAAATACTGGTAACATTATCAATATATCCGCTTGGGAAAATTATTAATTGACCCGATGTCAACAAAAGTATGGTCCACGGACAACATTTAAAAGCAATGTTCTTTTATTGTTAAGAGAAATCTGTAAACGATACTTTTATCTTTTATTAGCACCCAGCATGGTTTGATATAAATACATTCAACTAGTATTTATTATGCAGGGATTTAGACAATTAAAAGTAAAAAAACTAAACCAAATTCGGAAACTAAACTTTGCTACAGACTATAGTATAAATCTTACTTTACCATAACCAGAAATAATAAATAATTAGACGATTTTTTAAATAATTTTGTGTATATTTTATTCATGAGGCGCAATACCGTGGATTATAAGCCGATAAATGGTAGACCGCTAGTAAGTCACCGTTCTTATATTTTTTTACTATATTGTAATTAATAATACTAGACAATGATTAAAACGAAATATTCTTGTGGAATCTTCGAGGAATAGCCAATTTAATTTACCAGCGGTAACTGTTTTCATACCAGTTTTTCCCTATTTACTTATTTTTCCGAAGCGTTGAACCTTGATTGCTTGGTGCTATTTCACAAAATAGCACGATAAAAATAAGCCCGTTTTATAAAAATCAGTTCCCACGTTTCCTGAAATTGATCGAGACGCGCCGTGATTGGTTGTTTGTTTTTTATTGTTAATCTCAGTTAACAATAAAAAACAAACAACAATATATAAACAACAAACAAAGTAAATATTTTGAATCTCGAGAAGGTCTAAATTGCATTAAGATTTATTTTTCAAGCTAATAAAACTTTTTAGATGAGTACGGTACGTTTTACGCGCACAACTCATAGTTTTATATACAGATTTCCCTAGCGAAGACATAACTCGGGCTATTTCGGTTATAACATTTTTTTTAAAGGTACATAATTATAATTTTAGAGGAGGTTCATAAAAACTTTAAGCACTAGTTGATTAAAACAAGTATACCATTAATATTGCAAATTATCATTCACTAGTTGAAGCTTGGCGCATCCGCCACGATATCAGATCAACGTCGGAACTGCGTTAAATATAGAGCGAAAACTTCTAATTTCTGCGGTATGGAGCGCTGCGGTCGGAATTTTTAAAATCAACTGAAATGCATCAAGCCTATAATAACTTTATTTTGATCAATTAATTAAAAGCAATTAAAAGAAGAAAGAGACATTTATGTATGTTCCAAGTATTTTCAATAAATTGTTAACATAATATATATAGTGTGTATTGCATAACTTAATATTTTATTGAAAGAAAATGCATACCAAAGATAAACTAATGGAATATTAAAAGAATAAAAAAAGTTTTTTATTTCTTTATACTATTTACCAGTATAATTTTTTTCCCAGTCATATTAGAAAAAAGTGATTTAACGTCTGCTATTCGCTATTTTTATTAATTAAACTGGTTTGTCGAGGTATAACAAGTGTTGCAATTATAAATTGCAATAGTTAAGATATAAGTAACGGAAACTGTGCTAGAAAAATTACAAACCAATCTGACGAATGCATGTAAAATAAATGCAAAAATGTGTGATATTTTATATAATGTAATCGTTTTGCTTTTTTTTCGCAAGCGACTCTTAATTATATTTACATTTATTAAGCTTCATATAAACATAAATGAATATCGCTGGAAGAAAATTATACAGGGTTGTTCACCACATACGACACGGAGTATTGTAGCTAAACGATTAGATTTTTACAAATTGTAAGTTTTGGGTTTGTTGAAGGACTATTAAAGCTACAATTTAAAAATATTTTTACAAGATACAGATTGTCCCAAATAAATAAAAAATATCAAAGTTGTGTTTTTTTAAATGGAACTCCCTGTATATTATTACATTTTTAGTTTCTACGATTAAAATAAAGGTAAATTTGATTAAGGTCACACTTAAACTTTACCGTTTTTGAAATATTTTTCAATTTTTTGTGAAATTGCAGTAAAAATTTTAAAGCTTCATTTCTCCAAGGATATCAACGTTTTTAATACTAAATATTTACTGAAGTTTATTTATTGATCAGTTATTGCGTTGCAAAAATAAAAATAAAACTACCTCATACAGAGTGTCTAAAAATTTATTTTAAATAATTTTTAGCTTTAAACGGCAATAACTTGTTTAATTTAAATAGAACACCCTGTATATTTTAGGAGTCTTAATATCCTTAGTTTTGTTAGTGTTACTAATATTTATTTTAACCAAGCTTGTATCTTTACTTTTTAACGTTTTTTAAATTTTAATGTAGAGTTCTATTCAGTGTCGATATGATATGACGTCAATAGTCACCAAAGCCACCTCGTGAATTAAAAATTAGTATCAAAAGTAATGATAGTTGAAAAAGTTGCAAATTGTTGATGGAAAGTTCACTTCGCTATTAAAAATTAACAAAGGCATGTGTTGACATGAGTCAAAAAAGAAAATGCTCAGGAGACATGGTTCTGATCGAAAAATAATGTTTTAGGAAAAGTTATTCACGAAATTATTGCACAGGGTGTTTTAAAATTAGGATAAAAAACAACCCTTTAAAAACAAATTAACCCTGTATAATAATTCAAATACTAAAGTTTATAAAAAACTGAGTTTACAAATTAAAGTTGATAGATTTATATACCGTTTGCTAAAAACTTCATAAAAATAAGGCTAAAGGTAAAAAAATGTAACACTTTAAAAACTTGACGCAAAAATTTTCCGTTGCTTTTGTGGCATATAAGTGTATATTTGAAAGTCATAGAATATCTATGATTTTTTTTGAAAGATTAAAAATATTGTTAAAATATGGTGAGAATATCTCAATATACAAGGTGTTTCAAAACAAATGCGAAAAACTTTAGGGGGTGATTCCTTGTTCAAAATAAAGGGTAGTTTGCTTTATAAACGTTGGGTCAAAAGTCAACCATTAGGGAGATATCGCGGTACAAAGATGGCGGAAAAATAATGTTTTTATTTTTTATCTTGAAAACGAAAAGAGATAGACTAATGAAATTTTATGGAAGCATTACTGTTATGAAAACACACTTTCAGGTAATTTTTTTACTTTTTTAAAATGAGTGGAAGGGGTTGAAATAAACTACCCCTATCATTCTTGTTAACGAAATTTAAAGAAAAATCTTATCAAACACATGCAAATGCTTTAATTTGGATAGTTTAGTTTGTTTAGAAAGTTTTTTACCTCTTGTATTTTTTTGATAAAACTCACCGATTGGAAATTAAAAAGTAAAATGTAAAGCATTACATGTCAGGACAAACAACATTTTTAGATTAAGAATATAATAACGATAATAATAATCATCTAGATAATAACGTATTGCAGTAGAGTAATGTCAAATAAAGTAATATTAGGAACATCCTAAAAAGTAACAGCGGCAGACTAGATTTTTTCCTAAAAAAATTACAGCAGCGCACTAGATTCTTTATCAGAAAATGTTTTTTGTCCTGACATGTAATGCTTTACATTTTATTTCTTAATTTCAAATCGGTAAGTTTTATCAAAAAAATACAAGAGATAAAAAAGTTTCTAAAGAAACGAAACTATCCAAATTAATTTTTTTGCATGTGTTTGAAGAAGATTTTTGAATGACCTGAAGTTTTTCGCATTTGTTTTGAAACACCCTGTATAATATGATATTTGACTCATCCTGTATTAAAAAATATGAAAGCAAGAGTGAAAAGTAAAAACAAACGGTAAAACACAAATTGATTTTTAATGATTTATAACCAGGATTGATGATTTCTTCGGTTCATAGTTTATTGTTAAATAAAATACACAGACGAAACATAAAATCGCTTGTATAAATACCTCTAGGCGATGCTAGTGAAAGTAGATTTTCATTAGGAAATGACGTTAGTTTTAAAGAATACTGTGACTCAGTAGCTTGGAAATCCATGTTCAAATCAAGATTCTTAACCTTCGTCATATTACTTTTTAATTTCTTTCAAAACTTCACTGTTTATAAAAATATTTTACGGTTTTTTGTTGCTCGATTCAAATGCAGCTACACATTTCCTTATTTGTTCGTAAATAATATTAGGAAATTCAGGAATTTCTTGTTTATATTTATGGGTAAGAAAACAAGCTTTAATGGATAGACAATGGGAAATTACTTATGAGACAAGTTAAAAAATTCCGAAACATATTTATGATGAATATGTAATTACGTATTTACATAGTCACTGATTGAAATTTGCTGTCGGTTTTATATTATCGTTATTTGATTGATTTTACAGTTAATGTTAATAACTCGTAGTAAATAATTTAATATTTAAGATCTTACAAAGTAGGTATCACCTGAGAAGATATGGTTACAAGGAGAAAAGAGAAAATAGCTAAAATAGAAAACATTCTTTTTTATGTACACAAAAAATAAAAAATAATGCTGGTGATACCAAAAAAATCGAATGATGTTATAAAAGTAATTACACTGCTCTCAAGTCATTATGTTGTAAGATCGATACAGGCGTCTTTTTATAGTTTGGTAAAATTAACAGTCATACATATCCCCGGATTGTCTTTACAAAAGGAAACGCTTTTTTATTATTGATATTATGAGAAAAATGCATTCTTCATAAAAAAAATATCTTGTGCTAAAATGGTTAATCCCGTTTATACATTTCCAAATAATGTCAATACCGATTTAGAGAAAATTAAAAAAAAACATGAAAATATGATTCAATTTTTTCAAGTCCTAAAATCAAAAGGCGTTTTTATGGTAATATAATTTCGATATCATTATTTCATAGATGGATATTATTAAATTTGATTAACATCATACTTTTTGCTATTGTTAAAGAGTCACACTTTTCGATAACTATTATCACCCTTTCCGTAGTATTGAACTAAATAAATTTTAAAAAAAGGTCTATACCTCTTTGGAGGATTAATCTCTCCAAAAGAGTCCTATGGGATTTCGCAACTGTAAGAAAATATAAAAATAAAATAGATATTTTTTGTAAACACTGCTGCGTTAATCCAAAGGAGTCTAATAATTTTCAGCAGTGGTGTACTAATAAGCAAATCTGCCTAACGGACAAAAAAAATGTTTAACCGTTTCGGAAAGCATATCTCTTTCCGTCGTCGGAAGCAAAAAAAAACATAAATGGCAAAGAAAAAAAACTATTTAAAATATCTAAATGCAACTATAGGTTGAGGAGAACACTTTAGTTTTTTTTTAAACAGATACGTCTACAAAAACCGTTAAAATGACATTATATTAATTAATTATTTAAGTTAAACTTCAAAATTAACAATTACTACCTGATAAAAATTACTTAATAAGGTAAAACCAAAAAGCTTCAAACTTTCTGTATTATTATTTTTAATTTGTTTTTAGTTTTTACTTATATGTTCTGTTTATTTACGTTATGTTCTTTCAAATCAAAGAAGCGATTGCGAGAGTGATTGCCATACATTACTAACAGACTAACAGATGCATGCTCAATACATTTATTTTTAGTGGATTGTATTAAAAAAAACTTTTTTATTTTTCTTTTAGACGCTGTCGCTTCTTTCATTACAATTTTTACCTTGTTAAAATCTATTCTGTGCCCTGTGTCCCATGAATGCTGACAAATTTTAGATTTTTGAAAGTCGTCCTTTCTTAGTAGCAGTTCAATTAAAAAAAAAATAGAATGTCAAATTCCGAATATTGAGAATCAGATGATGAAGACCTCTTTAATTATCATAAGTACCGCAGACAACGCAGGATACATAGGTAGTACTGGGTCTATCCATACATGCTTTCTCTATCACGCGTTTCGTGGAGTACCCCAAAAAGTTTATAATTATAGTTCTTTATATTTCTCAACGAAATGGTCGCGAGTAACAGATTTGTTACTGATTGCAAACTAGTTCCATTCGAATCGATTCGTGTGGGGCTTCACACTACTATATACGTTACCGAGGTAGCAAAATAGTTGCAAGCTCAATCAATCTGCAACTTTTGTCACAGAACAGTCGCACCGTCGACACTGGGCCTAAACCGATCGTACTGAGATGTTAAATCAATGTCAAGCTACTAAACTCTCATCATTTCCTGCACCATGTACGAGTGAAGGACAAAATGAATGAAGGAATGATGGTGCCACGTGGCTATAGAGATGTCTAAGTAACTGTAACATCTCGGATCTCGTTCATAATGTTGCGCATCTTCTTTTTTTCCTTCATTTAACAATATTAAGACCCTATTACGCTGTACTGTTCGCTCTTAGGGGTTAAAGCGGGTGTGTGGCCGAAGGAAATATATATAATATTTTAGAAATCTGCCTAAGGCGCGATTCTGTCGTGTTAGAGCCGTTGCACACACGCCGGAACCGGGTAGACGGTACCGGCCGTCCGGCGATGAGGTGCAAAGCATCTTATGGGAGCTTTGCACCCATATGGATTCGCGCCGGGTTGTCACCGGATACCACCACTGCCAGCACGGTCGCCGGACGGCGCGCCGTCCGGTCCGAACTCGTAGTAGTACATTGTTTTAGATTGACGCTTTCACACTTGTCCGTCCTAGTCGCCCGGTTTCGTTCATATGAGAGAGACTTTGCGTTTCGCATTATTGGAAATTTGTACGTTGTAAGTTAACTATAGCGACGGTAAGTGGTGTTTTGGAAGTAGGTACTAAGATTTTAATACCACTTTTTGAAGCCAGACCAGTCCACTGGCATAAAACCTTGTATTCATAAAAATACAAAAACGAAAAAGTACGGAGTACGAATACAAGTATGGAGAGAAATTTGCATCAAACTGAAAGATGATTTTCCTTGCTTTTCATTTCTAATAACGACAGCGACTATACCGTCTCGTCGGCGTTGCGATCAAAAATGCAATTGTACTGGCTCAAACCGGGTGTAAAATCGGACTAGTGTGAAGGGTCATAGTGAAACCGGGTAGCCGGTGCCGTCTATCCGGTTCCGGCGTGTGTGCAACGGCTCTTAAGCCACATGTAAAATTTTAAGATTAAGACTTGATTAAGGTTTGCAGAGCTTCAGCATTTGCCATAACATATCGAGCAATTTATTACAAAACCATATAAATTATATATCACTGTAATCACAAAACTTCAATTTATTTCCGTATTGTAACGGAATTTTAAATTATGTCTTTATTTTCAAGAAAATTTAGTCCAAACATAAGGAATATTTTATTGATGTTTGAACTACAAATTCTTAAAAATAAAGAAGTGGTCTAAAAATGTGCTAGCCATACGGATATAGTATAATTCTTTATCTTTTATTTCCTTCTTCATTTGTGTCAAAATACCTAGTCAGTTTTACATAAAACGTTAAATGCCGAACGCTGATTTTGCTACTTTTTTGGACAAGTGAAATGGATTCTTAAGAATACTACACAGTTTATGAATTTTATATTTTTAATAAGGTGATAATTGTTAATAGTGTACTATTAACTAAATTAAGCCTGTACATTAACATTTTAAAATATGCTTATAATTATATTATACTATTTTGATTGTATTAATTATAACAGGTATTATATAATATCATTCTAAGTATCCCGATTATTTCACATTAAAATGCCAGGCTTGCTACTGTTACTGTAGATATTAATTATTTTCATATAAAAATATTTACATGCAGAATGCTAACGAAAGAATGAAAATAATCCTAGCTTTATTAATAATTGCTCTACAATAATTATATCTGGTAGCCATCGGTGCCCCCCTATCAGACTTCGCATCGAATCGCAGGATCGAAAATATGACTTAAGAGATCGATCGCTGAACCAAAGAAAAACAATGATGGCTCTGGTTTTTGTTGAAGAGCAGTTGACGGCGAGATAACCGCATCTAAGTTTAAGAAAACTGATTGATATGAGAGATTTAAAAAAGGACATTTTTACGGCTTAAGAAAGATCGACCGATAGCCATATGACGTGCAATTTATTGGGTAAAAAGTGAAGGAATGCTGAAGGTAGAGCTCGTTTTTCCTTTGTTATGTTTTATGCACCTCGTTCGCTCAACATAAAGATTCCATTTAAGAGGATAAATCATTAGCTGCAATTTTAATTATTGGATTTTATTTTTAATAATGTCTAATGTTTTATAGCATATATTATTTAATGTGAATTGTTAGCATTTTATTTGGTTTTGCGTGTTATTTTGTTTTTATTTTGCGTTTGCGTGTTGCCAAAACTCTCAAAAGCTGCTCCTGCACATTTTTTTAAATAAAACTGCTTTCTAAACAAGTGAATGTGCAATATATTTATAATATCAGAAAAATACACTTGTAATATATAGGGTGTCCCATTAAAAAATATAGTTTAAACCAATAATTGTATACGCATTTTTTGGTTTGGTGGAGAAAAGTTTGCAAATCATATGGGATTATTTTTGATTTATTTATATAAATGACAGAATGAAATTTAACTTCTTGCTCTTAAGTTTCAGTGGAAGTGTTTTAAATTAATCATGAGAGTTTATTTTATTTTAGAGATAAAATATTAGTATTGTATTAATAATACCTAGATTAACACTTTTATTTACATATTTTAACGAATGATTTTATAAAAAGTGAGTAGTAAAATCCTTAACAAGAAAACAACAGGTTGAAAAGCGTGGAACAATATAATCTGACTGGGCTTGTATCAATAGAAACCACGGTCCAGCATAAAATCTATGAATTTTAATGGCCCGGTATTAATTTGACAGATCTGGAGCGGAAAACAATTGTCACAGAGGTAGATCTTTTGTTTATTATAATATTGAACGTACTGACCATTTAATAACTTTTGTACCTGTATTTCATAACGACGCGATTCAATGCAAATTTCATCGATTTATTGTTGGTTGATTATTAATTATTTATGAAAAGGGGGGGTATATTCTAAAGTAATTTTAAAGTAGTTATTATATTTTACTTTCTTTTTATTAATTTTGGATTATTACCGGTACATCGATACTAAATCCACGGTACGATCGTAACAAAATAGGTTTACCGTTTATTTTTTCGATTATGCGATACATACTTTATTAAGGTATGTTAATCTTAATATAAGAATATTATATCTGAATTTATAAAAAAATCTTTAATTTGTTAATTTAACAGTCAAAATTGTAATGGTATCGGCTGATGTTTCCACTGAATAATTGTTTTTTTTTTGTAGTTGAAAAGGCTAGTAAGTTATTTTTAATAATTTGTCCTAAGAAGTTAAAATGGATTTAAAACATATGTGATAACTCTGTAAATTTATTAATATCATTAATCTATCCTTATGCCGATGCAATAATGAATAGAATGGTCATTGCGAGAAACAGTACTGAGAGAATTGTCAGGTCAGGGGCCTGGAATACACTTCAAAGGAAAATTACACTCCTCCAACTCCCAGTGAATGACATACCAAGAATGTAGAACTTTGAGAAACACCTCTGGAGTATTGAGCAACAAAAAGAATTAGAAGAGAAAAACGTTTGCTCAGCAGGTAAAAGACCATACCATAACGTGGTATGCTGATACTTGCAAAACCAAAGCAGGAACAGGGATAGGAGTAGTTGGGCAGAAAACTAAATACTCCGAACCAATGGGCACCTACCTACCCCAGCATCTTTCAGGCAGAAATCTATCTTAGATATCAACTATCGGAAACAAAAAATAGCCATCTTATCCGATAGTCAAGCAGCCCTAAGAGCGATCAACTGAGTAACCGTCAATTCGACGTTGGTCAAAGAATACCTAGAGAAGCTGAACAAATTATGCAAAGAAAATACAGGCTTCCTACTCTGAGTGCCACCAAGGGATAGAAAGTAATGAAAAAGCAAAAATTCTTGGTACAAAAGGAGCGAACAATTCACTAACTGAACCAGAATAGTTCTGCGTCCCTAGTGAAACCCAACTTAAAGCATAACCCAAGAATCTGGAAGACTTCATCCGTAACCTGGAATGGGAATCCTCCAACGGTCTAAGACACTCGAAAAATATTCTCAGAACTAAACGTTCTCAGAACTTTCGGTACAAGTGAGTTAAGTAAAATAATTTTCGGATTGTCACGGGGTTTTTAACAGGACACTGTCTCCTCAGTGAACACCTCAGTAGATTGCAGCTAAGAAACAACATAGAATGAGGATTCTGTCGAAAAAATGGGAAAACACCAGAAGGCCTCGCCACAGATTGCGCCGAGACGACAACCATTCGTGCATTCGTGCTTCGTCAACCATACTTTGCTACGCCTGATATCGGAGATGGAGAACTAGCCTTTGTGAAGCCGTCTCAGATACTGGCTTTGGTCTGTATGATTGTTAACTCTGATACGTTACGATTACGTTATGATTTAACACAATAAATCTGCAAGGTCGTGCTGACTGGGTTGATTGGGAGAAGGGTTTCCCAAACATTCTACATTCTACATCCTTGTTTTTATTATTTGTGATAAACTTTTATTCTTATATGTTAAGACTACTTTGTTATAACACTATTTTATTAGGTTATTAAGTTTTTATTGTATTTTTGTGACTAAAACTGGCAATGAATAAACAATATATGAACAATGTATCCAAATTTTCAGTAGTTATATTTAAGATAATTTTAATAACAAATTAGGAATAGAACTGATAATAAAATAAAAAACAATACTATAAAACCACATAGAAGTTAATCTTGAAATCAATGTATTTGCATACTATGGCTCTCTTAGTTTGCGAATACTAAGAAAAAATTAATGGGTAAGATGAATGTTTCAATTAAGTTAATTACGGTTTTTAAAATCCAGACCAGTGCATTTCCAAATAATTACCATGAATTATTCTTTCTCGTATATTTTTTCCTGTACTATCATTAAGTGACTTTGCAAATTGATATATTAGTCTGTGATTTTCCGATATTAATATAAAATGTATTTATATGATAAACAGTGGTAACTAAGAAAGGTTTTCATCGTAGATTTGTATTGTTTTGAGACACTATATTGTTTTATTAAAACACACATTTTCGATTAATAAATAATTTAAAATTACCTAAGTTTAACTGTATGTGGGCATGTAGAATGTAGAATGTGTGGGAGGGAGGTTAATCACCGTCACTTTACAGATCTATTATGTGTCTCCCAATCTTGAGACCCCCTTTCCTCCAAGGCTTTGACAAATGCCAGTATATGAGACGGCTTCACAGAGGCCAGTTCTCCATCTCCGATATCAGTCGTACCAAAGTTTATGACACGAATGGTTATCGTCTCGGTGCACTCAGTGATGAGGTGTTTTGGTGTTTTCCCATTTTACCCCCAGAATCTGCATTCGTCGCTATTTCTTAGCTCCAATCTACTGAGGTATTCGTTAAGGAGATGGTGTCCTATTAAAAACCTTATGACTTGTTCTTACTCAAGGAAAATCTTTGATTTTTCTCGGTCGTAAGTTCTGAGAAATTTCTTCGAGTGTCTTATACCCTTGGAGGTTTCTCATTCTAGGTCACGTATATAGTTTTCCAGGTTCTTGAGTTCCGCTTTAAGTTTGTTTCCATTTTGGAAGCAGAACGGTTCTGGCCCAGTTATTGGAGTGTTCGCTCCTTTTCTAGCTATATCGTTTGCTTTTTCCTTGCCTTGTATTCCTTAGTGAGCTGGCACCCTGAGTAGAAGGACTTTATTTTCTTTGCCTAATTTGTTCAGCTTCTCGAGGCATTCTTTGAGCAACTTCGAATTGATGGTTACTGAATTGATCGCTTTTAGTGCTTCTTGAGCAGATAAGATGCCTATTTCCTGTTTTCGACAGTTCTAAGCATCTTTCAATAGCGCAGATTTCTGCCTGAAAAATTGCGGGGGTAGGTGACAATGATATATTTCATTATTTTCTTTCATAAGTTGCAGTCGAAACAAAACTTGCAATGTCTTACTTATACCTATATTAATACCGCAACATATATTTTTGTAGTAATTAATGTCTGTAAATTAAACAATATGCATAATTAAAGCACATTAACCTACGAATCCAAAATATATAATTAATCTTAAAAAGAAATTTAATTTTTCTTCAATATATCAATTTCACATTAAATTCCAACTTAATAAATGTTGTCGCCGGATTCAAGATAAGTTGAATTCGAATTTGTATGATTAACTCAAGATTAATGAAAGAACTAGTAAGCTATACTGGAAGTATCTGAAATCAGTACCTATAACGTTTTAAAATTTCAAGAAAACGATAGTGGTGCCAAAAGTGCCATTTCAACTCAGTTCTTGTTTCTAGCGTGTTGTTTATCTCTTAAGGCTTTGTTTTCTCAGTGTAAAACAGAGATGCTTGTCAGATACGTCGCAAATATTACGCAAAAACGTGTATTTTTAATTCGGTAAAACCTGTAATTCAGTTCGTTTTTCTGAAGTGTGCAGGTGCCTGAGATCGACGAAGCGTTAAAACTATGAGTTATTGCCGGCTTCTGTTGGGCATCTCTTAAGAAACCTTCTTTTATTTTACCTATAAATTTTACGTTTCTTCTATATATATTTCTACGCCTTACGCAATATCATCATTAATAATATGTTTATATTTATTTCTTACTTCATTTTATTCTTGCAAGGTTCAAGAACATCAATTTTCATTGCGGTATGACAGGTAAAATATTTTCTTTGTATAATTTTTTCACTTTTCCTGTTAGTCATATTGTGTTGACAGCCAGTACTTGTTTTGATAGATCTTTTAAATTTCAATTATTTAATAATGCTGGGTTTCAAATAGAGTTGCCACCTATCCTTTTTTGAAAAGGACAGTCCTTTTTAGAACAAGTTGTCCTTTTGATTTTTTTTGACCTAAAAAATCCTTTTTATTTACGTATTTTCCCTGAGAAAATTATCTACAGCAACCAGCGATATTTCTGTCGTCCACATTTAATTAGACATGTTATAAAACATAAATAAATATTTTTTTTCTAAACGTCATAAAATTATTAATTTTTGCAACGTGATTGCAATATAAAAAAGTCATTTTAACGCCTAAGCACAAAAATACGAAAATATATTATTAAATTGACAATTGACATAAAGTGTCAAATTCAACGACTGTACACCATTTCTCGATATAATTACTTCCAGTCAACCATATTTTTTTCTAATGTTCTCTAAAACGCTATGGAAATTTGGAAAAGTATAAACGGGATTAACCATTTTAGAACAAGCAAAAATTTTTATGAAAAATGCAATATTTTAAAATGCCAATAATAAAAAAGTTTTTCCACTTGTAAACACAATCCGCGGACATACTGTATATTATGATTTTTTTAAATATGGTTCTAAGTAAACTATAGTCTGTCCAGCGAGAGGATACATAACAGTGACAGTTTTTGCTCTCATTTTAATTCACAGGCAAATATTATTGTCACTGTCATTTTTTGGAAGTCATTTGTCGAAATGATGTTGGACAAATTTGACTAGGTATTATCCCATTCTATAAAAACTAACTAAATTTAGCAAAATATAAATTCTTTTATAAAACAAATCAATAATATATATTTAATTAACTTAATATTATTAGTTAAAATTATACCTAGTTAAAGCTATCTAGAGCTTATATACCTTACTATTTATAAAAATGACATTTAATTAATTATGAAATACGATATCGCGTAAATGGTTCGGTTCATTTTCCCGCCCCGTGTAAAATGAGTAGAAATATGCCATTAGATTAATAGTAGCTTGTTAGAAACGTAATACCAGTTGAAATAAATTATTGAGAGAAATGTATTCATTAAATACCGAGTACGAGAAGTCGGTACTCCATTTCAAGTCGGTACATCGGTAGCGTTGGCTTCATAAAATTTAATTCCTACTGTAAAACATAGATAACATTGCGGTGGCGGTATGGGTTTACATAGTATAAGCCGATGTCGGTCCATTATAGTTAACAGAGAGAATTATGAGCAGGTAGGCCCGCTGGAACTGTGGAACTTATCCGCCAAGAATTTAGTACTGTAACGACATTAAGAGGATTAGCCCATTTTAAGATACGGCTTTGCGCTCAAGCTATTTTTGGAAAGGTTTTAGGTTTCCGCCTATAAAAGATAGTATGTAGGAAATAATGACACGATATAAAAAAACCAATGTGTTGCTATACTCGTTGTTTTATTTTTATTATGACAAAAAAAAAGCAGATGACTTCTATATCAATCTTTCGATTTCACTAAAAAAAGTTTCTAATATTTTTAAAGTTAACTATGGATGGGTTTATACCGGGTGCGTCTCAAAAGTGGCTCATCCCTATAACTTTTTTATTTTTTCAGATAAAAATCGACATTTGGTATATTAATATATAACATAAATTAGGATTGATTGATGTATTCAATTCTTTTCTACCACTTCCTGTTTCACCGGAAATGACTACAACTTTTGTTTTTTGAACGGTACCCTCAGTGTTTTGTTGCTTTATTCCATAGAAAATGACACAATATCAACTTTTGACATTTTCAAATATGGTTTATTTGAAATTGCAACATGCGATTCATAACGACAATTTGACTCGAAATACAAAGTGTGTCGTACCAAATTATTCGTAAAAAATGCCTTTTTCAAATATGCTAATGAGCCACCCTCGTTCCATTTGAAAAAATTGAAATATGATTAAAAATACGATTTGGGTATCTTTTAACCGGCCAGGACAAGACACGAATAAAATTAGACGATCAAATCTATTTTTTGTTTTTAACACAGCCATGGCACTCTAGATTGAAATTTAAAATTCAATTTTGTTTTAAGCGAAAATGTCAAAAGTTGACATATGATATGTCATTCTGTTCAGAATGCTATTTTCTATCGAATAAAGTAAAAGAATACCGAGCGTGCCATTTAAAAATCAAAAGCTGTAGTCATTTCCGGTGAAACAGGAAGTGACAATTGAATATGTCAATCAATCCTAATTTATGTCATATATTAACATACCAAATGTCGTTTTTTTATCTGAAAAAATAAAAAAGTTATAGAGGTGAGCCACTTTTGAGACGCACCCGGTATACATATGTTAATTTGTTTATTATATCGATATATGGTTGTTAATTTGTTTATTACTTGCGGCAAGAGCTTTATAGTTGAAATATGGCAACCTCGGCCCACTCGTCGAGAGACGCGACGCGAGTCGGCAAAGCTGCTTAGTACGCGGCTTAGCACTCATTTGGAATGTAGGCAGTGTTGCCATTCTGTTCCTCAATAAGTAACCGTCCAGTTAACAATCTGTATAAATCCGTCATGCGTCGTCTCTTGTTGTTTTTAACCAGTTTTATTGGTTTATTTCAAAAATGACAGATCATATTTCAATGTTTTTGGAGTGACGGAACGATCAACGATGCACGGATGCAGATGCATATAAACTCGACTTAAGATTTTTACGGCTTGTGAAAGTCTTGCCAAATTATAGGTTATAATTTGTGTCAAATTATGTCAAACAACCTGCGTTTTGGAAAATGATGCATTTTGATACGTGTGTTTTGTTTCTTTTGAAGGTAAGTGGAGGAAAAATCGAGGGAAAATTAACTGTAGTCTCAGAACATAGTTTAGAATATAGTTTTTTTAAGTATCGCCACTCAAATTTTAAATATATTAATTTCCTGCTAATCGATCTAATTGTACCAACTGATTTCTTTGTAAAATAAAATAAACTACTTTGAATTTAAAATGACAGACACATCTATCACTGTAAAGGATTGTGTCGTTGGACAGACTAAATGACAAAACTTGATTATGTTTATCCTTTGACATCGACAGGTGACATCGTTAACAATAATCGATCCTTTGACAGGTCGATTATTGTTAATTGCTTTTAGTCACTTGATTAAGCTTACACACAAGCTTATACACTTTTATATATTTTCTTTTAATCAAAATTATTTTAGGAAACTAAATTAAATTTATAATAAATATATAAACGGATATTATCAAAGTAAAACCTCTGAAGGCAGGTAAGAGGACAAATAACTCACAATCTTCAAGATGCTTATTTAAATTTAAATGCTTCAAAAAAGCAGGGGGGCGACATGTTTATTTCTTCCGAGTGGTGGTACTTCCTAGGTTGACGTTTGTCTTTCTGGGCCTGATGATGGGAAAAGTCCCGGAACATGTCGCCCCCTGCTTTTTTGAAGCATTTAAATTTAAATAAACATCTTAAAGATTGTGAGTTATTTATCCCCTTACCTGCCTTCAGAGGTTTTACTTTGATAATATGTACTCACACTGGGTTAGAGAACGTTTAGTTTTAGTTAAGGTCTGCTAGTTAATCAAGGTCTGCTAGTTAGCTAAACATTTTTAAGCTTAAAGTCTCAAAACACTATTTATTTAAACCAAAAACTCGTAATACAAAACTAAAATGTCAAAACGAATGAGAATGTCAGGAAATAAATAAATAAATGCGGACTTGACATTTTTTACAGCAGAGCTACCACCTGAATCCTCAGCGCAAAATTTAAATTCCAGTTAGTCAGCCTAGTGCCGAATATCTCCATGGTTGGCAACAATGAATTTAAAAATCGCGCCCTCGATTACGTAACTAAAAGTTTAACTGATATCAAATATACTTGATCATGATAAGTATAGAAAAGTGGTTAAAGCATTGTAGAAGACCGGAAGCTCAATTCTCTCTCTTTATGTTGTCCCTAATGATTAATTAAATGTATACTTAAACAGTTATATCAGACTTGTTAAAGTACAATACTTATTATTTGTGGTTTCTTTATTTCAAATCGTATACGAACTAAGAATGTATCATTTTTAAAACGTTTGCCGTAAGATCGTAAATATAAATGCAAACAGATTTAAACTATTTGGAATTCAATAATCCACCTTGAACGGCTGAAATGAAAACGAAAAAAGAATATTTTATGACCCAGAGAGCCATTTGCATACTATAATCCTTGAAAAATATGCAAAAAACAGATTAGTTCAACTTTTATTATCTTCTTTCTTCTAAAAGGAATCTAATAGAAGCTATTTGTTGGGTTTCGCATAAGATCAAACTAAAGAAGCAGAAGTATATAATTTTAATGTCTTTGCGTATAATGACCTCCCCTGCCACCTTTATATTTCGCAATGTATACGTAGAAAAATAACATTATAATATGCCTTGACGCTTATCTGATTTTTAAAAATTTAAGATGATTATGATATTACAAACCTTGGTTATAAATCACAAAACCGCAATTTTTTGTTTTAAGAGCCAAAATAACAATTAAAAAAAAATGTGAGTGCACTATGTGCACATATCTGAAGTGAAACTTCTTCTTACTTCCGTCTATCTGTCTGTCCGTCTGCCCGTCTGTCCCTTGGTCCGTCTGTCCAACAAAATTTGATCGTATTTTCAGACTTCAAAAAAGAGCAGTTCGATATTTATTGGGTCTGAACAGTAGAACTGACTGCCAGAATTTCTTTAAAAATTTCAAAATACTGACTCTTTCTTCTTTATTCATTTTTGAATCCGTTTGCTTAATCCGCAAGCACATATCTGCTATTCCCGAAAGGCCATCTCAAAACTATCCACTTAGGAATGCGGAGCACGATTTTTATCTGCCAATCCCGAGCTCAGAACTAGTTAAAGGTTCAATACTGTACAATGCTAAAAAAAGTACAATCATCTGCCTTTGAATATCAAGTCGCTTTCATTCTTTCCCGCATTTCGCAAAGCTCTGAAATCATACTTACTGGAGAGAGCCCTATATGCGGTAAACGACCTTTTTGTGGATGTTTAATCATGAACAATTTAGAGGTTTAACATTTTGATCATCTCACACACTGGTCAAAGGTCAAGTATTTAAAAAATTTAAAATTTTATAACTCTTAAAATTATATCTATTTACTGCTTACTATTCTGCAATTCTGCTGCTGTCTATGTATGTACTTTTTGTAATTATAATGACTTAAATTTTTTTGAATTGTATGATTTGTATTGTGTATTTTTTGTTGTTTGTATATATTTTTTTGTGCTTTTGTTTGTTTTTTGATTACTGTGTCGATGAAGCTGTTTTGGCTTTTTGTACAATAAAGCGTTGTTTGTTGTTGTTGTTGTCCATGTGAGGACTCCATTCGGGTACCTCTATCGACGTGCCGAGTTTTGTTCCAATCAGCCCATAATTGAGAAAAATCCTGATGATTTCGTCCATTTAGAGGCATAGATTCGAAACGTCGAAGGCGTTATCCTGTAGCCCTTCCACAATTATGCCGAAATCAACCCACATTTTTCTTCAATATCAAATCCTTAGTCCCACCTTGATCAAGATGTAAACAAAACGTCGTATCCACAATTGCAGGGTGGACACATGCTTGCGTGTGGGCCGTGCTTGCGTGTGCACCGTCGCTCACATAGCTTACTCACCAAATTTGGTGGCGATTGGACGACATTAAATTTTGACGTTTCTTACGTCAAAACTGTCACAGTGACACGTGTCCTACACGGTCAAGTTGGCCTTGGTCCAATCTAAATATTTAAAATGATAAATATTTAAAGCTAAATATTTAAAATGGTCTAATTTTTCCTGATAACGTTGCAGTCTTATTCAAGTCCCATTTTCCGAGATTGGTCATTTAGCTCCTTTGGCATGGTGTTCAATTCTTGAATGTCGGTGCTCAGCAAGACTATATCGTCTGCAAATCCAAGATAGCTAAGGTTTACTACAATAGTTTCGCAAAGGGCATTTTCCAATGCCAAGATAAATAACTTGGGAGAGATGGTATCCTATGCTCTTCCCAGTGGTATTTTTGCTGTTTTCAGATCGTAATCTAATTTAACGTAGAAAGTTGTACTATCATAGACATTCTTAATAATGAAATAATATCTGGAATAGATTCTCACATCCTCTCTCTCATCCTGGTCGTTCTGCTAGAAATGACCAGGTTTCGATGCCGTCGAAGGCTTTCTGGTAGACTACGAACGCCAGAAGTAGCGGTATACAGGGTGACGCCTCTCATACTCCGCGGAAGCTTCAAGGAGAACGGTAGTTTATATCGAAATGAAATTTTGGCAGCATATGTAAGTTAACCGAAAGCATTTTATAAAAATATATAGAATTATACAGGGTGTCTTCAAAAAAAGTTACGTTTTTCTAATGGAACACCCTATATATTCATTGATTTTCGGATTCTAGGAGAAAAATAAAGGTGAGTTTTCTTAAAAAAGCATATACGTAAAATCTAAGGATTTTGACTTATTTCACATTTTGTGAAAATAAAGAGTGAATTTGAAATTTCGATAACAGTTACCTAAATTTTAGTTGACCTTGTATAGTCTGATATTTAATTACAGTAACCATTGTATTGTCCAAACCAAATTGAAATTTGAGCCGAAAAGTTATACAGGGTGAGACAAAATTAATATGGAACATTAGTCACTTTTAAAAGCAAGTTATTCCTTTATTTTAAAAACACCCAGTATATTGTTCCGGTGTTCAATGGGGAATTTATATATAAGTTTTTGGATCAAGTTTTAATTCGATGTAAAGTACAATACTTAATTTAACTACATATTAGGCTATACCGGGTAAATTCCAATTTAGGTAGCTTTTATTGTAATTTAAAAATTGTTCTTTATTTTTAGAAGATGTAAAATATGTCAAACACCTTACATTTTAGTCATATACTTCTCTTATAAAACTCACCTCTATTTTTCTCCCAGATCCGAAAATCATAATTCATTCATTAATATATAGGGTGTTCCATTACAAAAAAAAAACAACTTTGATATGTAACTTTTTTTCGGGACACCGTGTAGAACTCTCTAATATATAGGGTGTTCCATTACAAAAAAAAACAACTTTGATATGTAACTTTTTTGGGGACACCGTGTGGAACTCTCTATATTTTAAAAAAATGCTCTGAATTAACCTACATATGCTCACAAAATTTCATTTCAATACAAACTGTCGTTCTCCTTGGAGCCTCCGCGGCGTATGAGAGGCGCCACCCTGTATTGTATTCCGCTGTTTTTTAATGACCATTTTTGTAATAAATTTGATATCTCGTAACTCTATTTAAATTAATGTAAGTCTTTAATTAGCTTCATCATTCATCTGCGTTAGCTAATAACCGTCAAACATAAATTACCGAAAGAATAAAACGAATTAAGGCATTTATACGACTTGAAATTGAAGTTCCTAGCCGAACCGAGGATCATAAATCATATTGGCGACCTTGTTCCTTATTTCACGCACTAAATCATCTAATTCTCCACATGTCTGTTGTACTAATATATCTTATATCGTAACTAAGTGCCTGTAACAAACTATATCAAATTCTATAAGACCACCGATATTAATATAACGACGGAACCAAAAAAATCTGTTTCTAATCGCACTAACCCATTGTTCGCGCATAGAACAAACAATCAATCTAATTCTACCGTAGAAAATGATATATAAAGGTCGCTATCAGGTCATCTTAAGTAGTCGAGGGTGGACAATACGGAGACAGAGTTTTTTCTCTGTCAGGTTCCAAGACTGACAAATGGACCGCGGAAATAGGTGACGTCATTTATAAAAGAAAATTCTTACTGGATATTATCTAGCCATATTATGTCAATAAAACACTCACCGGCACGAAAAACCAGCACCTTAAAATTTTAATGCATTTTTAAGTTAAATATATTTTGTTCTAGTGGGCCAATTTTGATGATTTTTTACGCAATTTGTAGCTAGCTTATTTGACTTTTTAGAATCTCTTTCTAAACTTAAAATTAAAGCAAAATAAGACACTAAATCATCACAATACACCAAAACACTTTTACTTTTACACTGACTACTTTTAAAACTGAGTTTTAATCATCTGCTGATGATGCTAACATGGTTAGCGAAACGCGCGTCCATCAGTGTAAAAGTAAAAGTGTTTTGATGTATTGTGGTGATTTCGTGTTTTATTTTGCTGTGTAACACCGAAGATTCCAACTCCCAACTGTAATTAAAATGAAAGTTTCCATAAATTAAACGAGAGAAAACAAAATATTGATATATTCGTTAAATTTTGAAACCTGTGGAATATGTTAACAAAGCAAGAAGTTTAAAAATTATTTTATCATCTAGGTACATCATTTCTCGATAGTTTGTTTTTTTGTTCATCTCAATAGCTTTGTTTTAATTGGAGATATTCGCTTTTGAATAGGCAGTAACGATTTATAGCAATTTTAGCATAGATTTTGGTCCTCATCGACACACTTATAAAATAGTGTTTATGGTTTTTGTAATATCACTGTCGTTGGAAAAGTAATATTTACTCTAGTAAAGTCCTGTTCTCAGTGAGAATTTTATTCCTTTAAGGGAAATTTGTTCTAGGTGACGTCATTGTTACGTTCCCAGGCCCATCTTTTGCCTGATAAGAAGCAATAAAACGCAGGTACGTCACTGTTCCCTAATGCTCCCTAAATGTGACAAAACTTTGCTCACTGGGTTTATTCTAGTAGAGAAGGTTTTAAGTTCTGACGTATTGGCTATTGCTGCTTTAATTGATCATGGTAGAGATCAACTTTTGGACTTAAAACCATATCTGCTAGAGTAACTGCCCAATAGACAATAATAATATGATTTTTCGAAGACAGTGACATTATATAATTCATAACATTATTTTTTAGGTCTGTTAAAGTGTCTTCTTCAAAACCTATATTGAATATCTCCAAAATATATTTGAATATCTCCAAAAAAAGACTTTGTTATCCCTGTAGAGCCATCTGCATTTTTTTATTAAATAATTACAACTTTTTTTTTAATTTTTATTAGAAATATATTTTTTAACCAATAAGAAGTAAGACAAAATTAGCAAGTTACTGAGTCTACCCTATTTTCCTATTCTCGATAGTTTTGTTCTTATAATCCTTCCTTAGTCAGTATTTATACTCAATGATACATATCGTCTCAATTAGGAAAGCGTAATCAAGATTTACTCCTTCAATTAAGCCAAAGAGAGTTGTACAACCGTTAAATGAAATTTCTCGTGGAGTAACATCATTAATCCGATGAAGAAAACATAATTTAGGGTTGCGCATTGAAAATAACAGAGAGCAACAGCCTTTATTAGCAAGAACCCAAAAAGAAATATCTAATATAATTATCTTTAACATCGTAAATACGGTCGGGGCAATAAAAATTACAGCCGAAGCAATCGAGAACGCGTAGAAGAAAAACCATCTTATTACGGATTATAAAATGTTCCTATTAATGAGTGCACGTGCATAATATATTTATAAATCAATCAGTTAATGCTGATATTACCGCCAGGATATTTCCTTAATGAACCCATTCTACATGGGACGTAAAGCATAATTTCGAAATTTATCGATTGTATTGGCAGGGCTCAGTTAAAAAATATTCCTGTTAACGTAATCGTACAAATTAATAGTGTTTGATTTATATTTCGGCCAGGTGCAAGTCAGCGGTTAATTGAAAACGAACGAATTTCAGGTAGAAATCGCGATTACGTTGTGGACAAAGGAAAAAGAAGCTGTCGCAATAGTTATAAGCTGTAAAACACATTAAACGGGGAAATAGTTTTAGTAGATTAATATTAGGAAAGCAGCTTAATTTATTTCTTACTAGCTATTAATAGTTATTTTTATACAAGACGATAAAATTGTATTTTATTCTTGAAGCAAAACTGATATTCAGGCTGAGGTGACAAACGCCATATCCAAACTACTTCCATTTAAATCCCGAATAACTTATGAAAAGGAATACAAAAATTTTCAAAAATGGAAGCAATTAAAAAAAGTCCGAGAAGAAATAAAGTTTTTTACTTATCCTCGCTGTTAAATTATCATTTCATCTACCCTTGTGGTTAAAGTACTATTTTCTCTACTATTTTTGATAGATATAAGGCAATTTTAACAGTTGCTATGGAAAAAAAATATTTTATGAAAAATACAAAAGTATTTTTTCATATTTTCGTGTCTTTTATTGCTGAAACTAAAAGAATTTCGAACTTCCATTGCCTTTATTTATTTTGCCTACACAACGTTTCGGTCAGAAGTATCACTGACCATTATTAAGTGTGAATCGATCTAAATTCTAAAACTAGTGAGATTAAATATACTAGAGCCGAGCATTCACCCGTGAAGAAGGGTGCAGTCTAGTATATTGCTAGATATGAATCCGGTGCTTTAAATATGCGCTTTTTCCAATGGGGTTCTTTGTGGAGTCCGAAATTCTTTTAGTTTCAATACTGCTAGGGCTAATCTGGAGTCTATTTTGTATACGCTGATCAAAGTTGGGTGTTGACGCGTTTTTTTTTCAATAACAAAGGGCCGTCCTCTACCGGAAACACTGCGACCTGTGAGGCTTATAGTGTAGTAATTTTACTTTTGGTCTTTCCCCAAATACTCCAGCTCCTGTTCCTTCAGCGGTCTTTGACACGTCTGTATTTGGTTAGTCCGTCCTGAAGGAATGTTATATTGTCTATCTTGCATGATAGTGTAAATCATTTGGTCTGATGTGTCAACGCATTCGTTTTTATTGGTGAGCTCGACACTTTGACAATACGTCGATTATGAAATTAATATCGGCTATGCCACAAGCACAGGTTTTAGGTTAAGTTCGTCATTAGAAGAAGCTAAGTTATTAATTGACACCCCCCCTCCCCGGATTGATTAATGATTATTCATATCTTTGGATACTTTTGGTTATCAGTTTTTCTTTCTTGTTAAAATAAAGACTAATATTTCTTACAGCATATTTAAAACACTAAAAAAATATAGAAAGAGTCAATAACGTCAATAACGTCAATAACGTCAATAAGAGTCAATAAGTCTTTATAACTTGACTTTACAATAATTATTTGCAAATTAGAAATACACAATTCTTCGAAATAGACTGTCATTTAAACATTCAGAAATGTTGGTCCACTTTTATTTTACTCTCCAAAATGAGAATACTAAAAAGAATCTTGATTGTGATATTTCTGATAGAAGATTAAAGATACTTTTATTACACCTTTTGCTTAGCTTTACTTATATACTCGTATGTTTTATTAATTCTTCAATCGTTAGTCCCACCCTGATGAAGATGTAAACAAAACGTCGTATCCAACTTTGCAGGGTGGGACCGTGTGCACCGTCGTTCACATAGCCTACTTACCAAATTCGGTCGCGATCGGACCACATCAACTTTTACCGTTTCTTACGTCAAAATTAACTGTCACAGTGACACGTGTCATATAGGGTTAAGTTGGTCTTGATCCAATCTATCGATATACAAAATTTCATTTAAATCAAGATTGGAGTAAACATTCAAAGTCGCAACACACAAGCTAGCATTACGCGAAGCGTCACGCTAAGGTCTCCAACCGTCACAAAAATAGGTTCGATCTTGGAACGTCGTAACTCGTTGAACCTACAACGCCGTATGTGAGCTAGGCAGCTTAAACTCGGAATGTAGAGGGGGCTCGAAGAGCCCCTCTTTTCTTGGTATTTTGACGACGTTTCGTGCACTATAAAACCCCATCAGCAATGGCGAAAAAATCGTCCGATTTAATAGGTCTTTGGAGCGTCGTAACTGGGGCCCTCTGTGAACTAGGGGACTGAAACTCGGAATGTAGATGGAACTCAAAGAGCTCCACCTTTTCATGATATTTTGACGACGTTTCGTGCACTACGAAACCCCATCATCAATGAATCAAATTAAAACCAAATTAAAAAATCGTCCGATTTAAATGAAAATTGGTATGTCGATAGATTGGACCATGACCAATTTGACCCTGTACGACACTTGTCACTGTGACAGTTAGTTTTGACGTAAGAAACGTCAAAAGATTATGGTCGATCGCGATCAAATTTGGTGGGTAGGCTATGTGAGCGATGGTGCACACGGTCTCACCCTGCAAAGGTGGATACGACGTTTCGTTTACATCTTCGTCAGGGTGGGACTAACTATTTTATATTGAAGAAAAATGTCGATTTCGGCATAATTGGGGATGGGCTACAGGATGACGCATTTCACGTTTCGAACCGATGCCTCTAAATGGACGAAATCATCAGGATTTTTCTAAATTATGGGTCGATTAGAACCATATTGTGCACGTGGATAGAGGAACTGAATGGAGTCTTCAGACGGACAGACAGACAGACAGTAAGAAGTAGTTTGACTTCAAATATGCGCACATAGTGCACACACAATTTTCTATTAACTTAGATATAGAGATATATTCAGGATGCTATTTAAAATTAAACAAATTGAAACGATATTCAATTGACACTATATAGGAAATGTCAGATTCCATGAACTATACAGCTATATTTTAAAAACACAAGTTTTAAATTTATTCGATAGAGAACATGAAATGGCGGCTTATAAGCCGATTTTGTTGTCACCAGTATATAGGTAATATTTATTATTTTAATTACAAATCAAGCACAACTACATTATTAATCAATTAATTATTTAATAACTCCAAAACGTCAAAACATTTTGAAATCGAAGAAAAACACTGCACGAGATTATTATAAATTACCACAAAGAATTGCCTAATGAACCGCAGCACCGGTGGACCATAAAAACGGTAACAAATTGAAGACCTACAGTGTTCGTGGTACAACTGTTTTGATACTAACCGAATACGGGAGAGTATCAATCAGTTGAAGCGGCGACCAGTGTACCAGAAGCGTTCCGATAGCGAATGAGATAAAAATCGGACGGATCGAATTTCGATTTGACAGTCCAATTCATCAGGAAGCGGCCCGCTAGCCTGGTGGCACCGCTTCGTTATGCTCCAAGGCAATTGAAAAATGGAATGGGATCGATACTGGGTGCGATCTAAAGAATGTACCTATTGAATGGGGTTTAAGTTTCAAATAACATTTTGTTTTCAGTGTATGAACCATAAGGAGAAGTTATAAAAATTGTGTGTTTACGTGTGTGCATATTTGAAGTGAAAGTTCTTCTAACTTCCGTCTGTCTGTCCGTCTGAAGACTCCATTCGGGTAGCTCTATCCACGTGCCGAGTTTGGTTCCAATCGACCCATAATTAAGAAAAATCCTGATGATTTCGTCCATTTAAAAGTATCGATTCGAAACGTCGAGGGTGTCATCCTGTGGCCTTTCCCCAATTATGCCGAAATCGACCTAAATTTTTCTTCAATATCAAATCCTTACTCCTATCCTGATGAAGAAGTAAACAAAACGTCGCACAGTGGATCGAGGTATACGGAAATATGCACATTTGCTTTTGTTTGAGAACTATTCGTTTTATTTGGATAATTTTGAATTTTTTGAAGAGAAACGACCATTAAGTATTTAATTTTAGTCCCAAATTTGATTTTTCCAAGAACTCAAGATGGTGGCTTATATATGATACTTAATACAATATTTCCACAAGTATTTTCTAATTGCATGGATGATTTTAATCAAATTGTGAGATATTTCTTATACTATTAACTTTCACCATTAACTAACAAGATTTCATTCGTCATATTTATATTTTAGTAGAAAAATTGTGTGATATTAACTATCAGTTAAAAAATATACAGGGTTGTTTGGTATTATTACTACTGGTACTATTTACTATTTGCAAAAGGTACAGAGTGTCTCAAATAAAAAAAATTTATCAAAGTGGTATTTTTTAAATGGAACACCCTGTATATTATTACATTTTTAGTTACTACGATTAAAATAATGATAAATTCGATTAATGTTTACCGCACTTTAATCTTTCCGTTTTTGAAATATTTACGATTGTGTGAAAAAAGCATTAACAATTTTAATGCTTTATTTCTCTAGGCATATTTATGTTTTTAAAACCAAATATTGTACTGAAGTTTTTCTATTTACTAGATTTTGTTGTCATAATAAATAATACTAATTCATACAAAGTGTCTATAAATTTATATTAAATAATTTTATAAGGCTTTAAACGGCAATAACTTGTTTTTATCAACAACATGCTAAGTAACCGATATATCCAAGTATTTCAGGGAGAGAGCACAAGTAAACCTAAAAAACTTAACAACGGCTTACCCCAAGGCTCCGTTCTCGCCCCTCTCTTATTCAACTTATACATCTCTGACCTACCAGATACGCAATCTAGAAAATTTTGTTACGCAGACGATATAACCATAGCAACGGAACATGAATCGCTATATCAAACCCAAGAAACGCTTACAAAGGATCTCGCATCCTTGAATGCCTATTTTATAAAATGGAGACTTCAACCCAGTGCAAATAAGACAGAAGTGGCTACCTTCCATCTTAATAACAAGCTAGCGAATACTGAAATAAGCGTCCAGTTTGGTAACACCACTCTGCGTAATAACAAATATCCAAAATATCTGGGGATTACTCTAGACCGTACACTCTCATTTCGAAAACACCTAGAAAATGTTGCTGGGAAAATCAGAACACGAAACAACATTGTACAAAAACTTGGTCTGGTATTCAGTGTGGCAGAGTATTGTGCACCCGTGTGGATGAACAGCCACCACACAAATCTCGTAAACAGACAGCTGAACAACACCATGCGGCTGATTACAGAGACAATCAGATGCACCCCTAGTTACTGGCTTCCAGTTCTGAGTAACATCCTACCTCCAAATCTACGCAGAAACGAGGCTCTTCTTAGAGAATTTGATAAAATAATAGCTACCCCAATGCTACCTGTTCATAAAACACTTCCTGCTTTACAGGTGAATATACTTAAGTCGAGGAATCCACCTTTGCGAACAGCTAAACAACTAAAAAGCAGTAACTACAATTCTCGAGAACAGTGGCTTCAGTTATGGAGAGAAATGGCCGATGCGCAACTATATTCCTGGTTCAAACATAACTATTGCCAGACACCGGGTACCGATCTAAACCGGAAAACATGGTCAACTTTGAATAGGATACGCTCTGGCCATGGAAGATGTGCGGATTTCCTTTATAAGTGGGGAAAAATACCTTCCCCAGAATGTGATTGCGGATCCCCTCACCAAACCATCCATCACATAACTAGAGAGTGCAACCTACGCGCTTATGGTGAAGACTGGAGGGACTTTCTGGAGGCTTCTCCATCAGCTTTGGAATGGATAGGGCATCTAGATGTTAATATATAGTGTTCGTAAATACGTTTTTTATGTTGTCTTTTTATATTATACTTGTTTTTTTTTTATATTTACATTGTAATGTTTTCATTTACATTGTAGTTTATTTTTTGTCTATGTTTAAGTGTCTGGTTTTCTTGTTGTGTGATGTTTAATTTAAATAGACCAGTATATACCCTGTATATTATACGTGAATCAGATGAAGGTGAGGTACTATATGCAAAATTTTATATTCAATGCAATTAATGCATCAATTATGTACAGAAAAATTGGAGATGCAATGTAAAAAAAACTTAAAGCTTTATCATAACTTTTTTTGGGACACTCTGTATACAACAAAATATTTTTAGGTTTAACCATTTTAAACTATACAACATCTGTATAGAACTTTTTTTCATATCTTTGTCAACAACGACAATATTGGACTTCTTCGCACTAATGGGCCACCCTGTATATTATCCAAACGCGATAAAGAAACCTTTTAATCTCGATAACAGATATAAAAAAAGTTTATGTATATTTAAGTTTAAAACTCACGATTAAAATTTAATTTTGTATGATACACTATACAATAATAAGACTTTGAAAATTATAGATATTGATTGGTATTAAAGAACTGAACAAATAAGTAAGCTCATAATTTATATAGAATAAAAATATGAGATGATAATAGTCAATTTAATACAAAAATTCAAATAAAATACATATTCTGGAAAAACACCCGTACACTATTCAGTAAGTTATTTAAAATAAAGTTATGACTATTTTTAACAAATTTGAAGTTTGTAGGACACATTTGTTCAAAAAATATCTCAATTTAGAAATATAATTGCTGTATGTCCACCAAATTGCATTGGGTCGATCCATTGTGCGTCGTATCTAACTTGGTGGACGGTGTGCACCCTCGCTCACACAGCGTACCCACCAAATTTGGTCGCGATCGGACGACGTCAAAATTTGACATATATTACTTCGAAACTGTCACTGTGACACGTGTCGTACACGGTTAAGTTGGCCTTGGTCCAATCTATCGACATACCAAATTTCATTTAAATCGGACGATTTTTTGATTTGTTTCATTGATGATGGGGTATCGAGGCTCGAAGAATGAACAAACAGAATTCAATTATTCCTCAATAAAAATTTAAGCATATAATATATAAAAATAAAAATAAAACGCCAGTAAAATTTTCCAGTTTCCTATTCCAAAAAATACGAAAAGAAAATGATACATTGAAAGGTTTTGAGTCTTGTCGGCTGTTGATGTCTCCGTATTATAAGCCTATTATATCCTTGTTAAATTAATTACTTGGGTAATAAAATAATACCATATATATTTTCAACTAAAATTAAAAATTTGCAATAACACACTAAATTTAAAATAGAAATTTTAGCTAAGTTTTATTGGCAATCAAAAACAAATATGTAATTAATAGCCTTTAAAGAGTCAGTAACAAAAAGCTTGAAGTAGGCGCCAGAAAAGCCATTATTTCCTTAAAATTATGTTATCTATATAAACGAGAAAACTTTTTATGACCTGTGTTATTTAATACGAAGATAAATGATCCAGTTAAGTTTAATAAGACACGCGATTAATCTCAGAAGCGTTAGAACGTAAAATATAGAAAAGAACATATTTTTTTATATGCAATACTAACACGAGCTTTTGTCTATGTGACTTTTTTGTTCCGTTTTGTTTTACGTTGATTGTGTTAGATAATGTCAACATTATTACCCTTGAGTTTTTATGGAATAAGATCTTATCAGTTTACTTCACGATAAAAAAAACACAGTCGGGTTAGTTACACTATTTATTAAGTTAACTCAAGAAAGGCTGGAATTATTTTAATGATTTCTGATTTATTAAATTCGTTCTATTAAAATATCGGTAAAATTCACGAAAAAGATTACAGAAAATTAACTTTTAGAAAAATTAGGTTTTAAATTCCGCTATTTTCCGCAACTAACAGCTCATGTCACGCAGATTTATAACTTATTTGTAATAATTGATGTCTACTGTAAATCAGGGTCATACTACATATTACAGAATTATCAAATTTAAATAAAATATAGAGAACAAATGACAACTGTCAAATTAATTGGTCTTATCCATTCCAGATTATTCAGTCAATCAGTTATCCGTACCACAAGATCGAGAAAAAACTATTCACTATTAGGCGATATGAAGTTAACAGGATTAGCTAGTAATTATACAGGGCGAGTCTTAAATAAATGCAAATATTTTCAGGGCTGGTAGATCTCGATAAAAGAAACGTATTTTCTCTTTACCGTTTTTCGAATAAGTCCAAAATAACCGAGTGATTGGCTTATTTCTTTAAATTTTGAGAACCACTGGACCTTTTCTGGGTTTCCTTTCTTGTGAATTTAATCTACTACCTATGTTGCCATATTATCAAATAATTATGTTTTTTAACCAAAAACTAAAAAAAAATCCAAAATTTAAAAAAAACATAAATATGAAAAAAATTTCTTTCGCAAAAAAATTTATAATCGTGTTTCTGGGGTCGAAATATACTACTCCTAAAATATTTGCACTTATTTAAGACTCACCCTGTATAAATATTTTGGAATTTGTAAATGAATAAATTTTAATAATAATGCTGTAATAATTTAAGCATTAAGAACTTTTATCTACATTGTTTTCCAAGCGGACGGAGGCTTTTCTGAGCATATCCGACATACAGTTTTGAAAGCAGAAAAACAGGTCGCCATTTTATCCAGAATTAGGCTAAACTGGTCTACCTTGGGTCAAACGAGACGCCAAGTGTTAGCTGCTGTACAAGCATCTACAATTCTGTATGGATCCGAGATTTGGGGAGAAACCTGCAAGATTCGGAGACATATAGAGCAACTTCTTAGACATATAGAGCAACAACGAAGATAGGCCATAAGAGTATGCCGTGGATATAGGACAATATCTGCGGAGGCTGCACAAGTTCTGAGCTCAATGGCACCAATAGACATAGTAATTGAAGAAAGAATGGAACATTCAGGAAGAACAGTGGAAGAAAGTAGAAATAGAATCTTTCAATTTCTTTTTGGTCACGGTTGTTTCAAGCATTACCTATATAAAATAAAGTTAATGGATAGCCCAAGATGTCTCTATGGCGACTCCAATGCTGATACGGTGGAGCATACCCTTTTGGAATGTAACCCATGGACTGCTGAAGGAAGAGTGCTATACAAAAAACTAAGAGTCGATAAAATTCGGATTTCCGATCTAGTTCCAGAATTGATTCGATTCCCAGAAAACTGGAATAGTGTTCACACTTTAATGGAGACACTAATAGATATAAAAGAGAAAGAAGCTATACGAAGTAACTAAACCATCACAGTAAAACCGCCTCTTCGAAAAGTAATGCCGAAAGGTAGTTCCTCGGGGACTCAAAGCGGCTTGTGGAGCTTTTTTTAGTCGGTAAGGTACCTTAACCACCCCGACAGTACCGCATACGGTCTCTGGTTTGCAGATTTTTCCCCACAAAAAAAGTATTAAGAACTATAAATATAAAGAATAAGACACAATAGGATAACTAAACAAATAATACAAAAATAAATAATAAAAATTGAAAACAAAAAAAGAATTAATTAAATAATATTGAAACTTCAGTTACATTATTCAAATGGACTAAATAATGGTAAATTTATTCAATTACAAGATATGCGATTTCAAATTGAATATACACACCCAACGACACGTTCCAATCAAAAACGTTTTGTTTCCGTTAGGAAATTTCATAAAACTGTAACAACCTCAGACAGCCAACATCTTGATCAATGGTTGCGTAATGTAAAAGGCGAATTGAAGCTGGTTTATCGATTTAAATGTTCGGATTATCTTAAGTGTCAATTTGATCTCAATTATTTAATTTTCTTATTTTAGGTGCTAATCGGTTAATCTTCTGATCGGTTTAATATTTAATCAGACACCTTTAGACGTATTGAGCATATACTTATAACATACGAACGAAAAAAAAGGCGTCAGAGTTAGCTTCGAAATGAAGATTGCGGTCATTTTTTATGTAAATTATATGGTGAATGTTTCCAAGCCAAATTGACGATAAATAAAGTTAAATGTATACCGGGTGCGTCTCAAAAGTGGCGCACCCCCTATAACTTTTTTATTTTTTCAGATAAAAAACGAGATTTGGTATGTTAGTATATAACATAAATTAGGATTGATTGACATATTCCATTCAATATTGACATTGACATTTCATTCAATATTGACATATTGAGTTTTTGCTCCCTTCTTGTTTTATAGGAAATTACTACAAATTTTGATTTTTAAATTGCAGCCTCGGTATTTTTTTACTTTATTCGATAGAAAATGTCATTCTGAATAGAATTACATATCACATGTCAACTTTTGACATTTTCGCTTTAAAAAAATCGTATTTTAAATTTCAATCTAGAGTGCCATGACCGTTTTAAAAACACTAACAAGAAGTCTTGGAAAAATAGATTTGATCGTCTAATGTCTTTAGTTCCTGTCCTGGAACGAAGGTGGTTCATTAGCATATTTGGAAAAAGCATCTTTCTATGAATAATTTGGTGCCACACGCTTGGTATTTCGAGTCAAATTGACGTTATGAACTGCATGTTACAATTTCAAATAAACCATATGAGAAAATGTCAAAATTTGACATATGACATGTCATTCTATTCAGAGTGTCATTTTCTATCGAATTAAGTAAAAAAAAATACCAAATGTGCCATTTAAAAATCAAAAGTCGCTGTCATTTCCAGTGAAACAGGAAGTGACTGAAAACAATTGAATACGTCAATCAATCGTAATTTGTCATATACTAACATACCAACTCTTGTTTTTTTATCTGAAAACATAAAAAAGTTATAGGGGTGAGCCACTTTTGAGACGCACCCGGTATATTCTTAACAGTTATTTTAGTTCTACTAGGTGGTGCATCGTCGTCGTTGGAACCATAGGAAACCTTATGCAAATTTTGATCTGTTCAAAGAAACATATTTTCCCTTTACCGTTTGTCAAGTCCAAAATAACCGAGTTCCAATAGATCTTCTCTAGATCTTCTCTGGATTTTCTTTCCTGTAAATTTAATCTACTAGTTATGTTGCCATATGATATTACGTTTTTTAACTTAAAATTTAAAAAAATCTATTTTTTTTAAATTCCTAATTTAATTTTTTTTTCGCGAAAAAAGCCTTATAGACTGAGAGGAGACTGGTGGTCTTCTGAGAGGAGGTCTTCTGTAATCGAAATATACTATCCCTAAAAATATATGCACTTATTTAAGACTTTCCCTGTATATAAAATATTATCGGTAGTCATTTCCAAGGTAACTCCACGCCTTTTTCCAATGATAAAAAACATAGTCTGTAAGTATACGGAACCCTCGGTGTCCGGTTATTTTTCTGGATCACACGGTATATAGTATAAACATGTTATTTAAACTTTTGTTATATTATTTAAAAATTTATTTATAATTCAACAGAATGTTCAGATATATGACTAAAACATCTTATAGTCTGTTCCACGGGAGGATCTATTATAGCGATATTACTGTGTCTGTCATTTTAATCCAGAGGTAATTGTATTTCCTCTCATTTTTTTGGATGTCGTCTGTCAAGATTTTCTTTAATTCGTTGGGTAGACTATAATTTTAACCTTTTTGATGTTACTAATAAAGAAACATATAATTTTTGATTGTACAATGGGTGTTTGAAAATAAAATATGACAATTTTCTGAAAATGTCATACGTTTTTCTAACTAGTCTAAACCTATATAAAAGGTAAAAGAATACTTTTTCAATTGAAATTTCAACGAAATATATAACCGAATTACGCGAGATTAGAAATTATTTATACTTTTACTTTCAAGACAGGTATTTCACATAATAACACAATTATTTTGTAATTTTGTAAAGTAGTTATAGATTGTAGTTTGAGAGCTCATTTGGAAATTATGGATAAATTTCGTATTTTATTTTAAGTAAATAGATTCAATGAAATTATACCATATGACCGAAAAAACAGCGTCAAAGACGGCTGGGGAATGACAATCGATTATAATTTTGGCTAGGTCAAGCCCTAGACGTTATTTACTTTGCCCGTACCTTTTTATTATTCTTTAATGGCGCTTACTGCCAGGTGGCTCAGAAGGTGGTATTATTTTTATATTGAGTAAAATGGTTTTAAATGATGATGTAGTTTAAAGTTTGAAAAAAATGGAAATAGATTTGTGTGTTTGGAAACATTTTATCCTTTTAATCTTTTATAATGAGTATTAATTTTGGACAAGTTTTTGACGCCGTTTTTTTTCGATCATACGGTATTTTTGTGTCTGTCAATATTTTACTGTTACAAAAATTAAAAAAAAATATTTTTGTGTCAAAAATGTATAAATTAGTATTCTTTATGCACAAACAAAGAAAAAGAAAATATACAGGGCGGTCCGAACTGTATTCCAGAAACTTCGGCAGCATATTCTGCAGATAAAAATAAGTAAAAAAGTTCGTGTAAATGTATGTCCTAAAATGCTTAGTTTCGGAGATACAGGGTGTAGAAGTTTCATTTTTATTTCGACTTTTTCCAAATAATTTCTGAAGTAACGTCAATATTCGGATAAAAATTGCTGTTAATTAATCATAAATTTTGGCATAAAAACATTTCAAATTTATGATTTTCGTCTAATATCTATTTAGTCAACATGTTTAATTTATGTCAATGATGACAGGTAGGATTGATAATTTCTCCAAATATTTTGAGAACCATTACCCGTAGCGATTTTTACCAAGAGACCTTTACGTAAACAACGTCGTAAATGTATATTCTTTTATTCAGTAGTTTTATACAGGTACGGACAAAAAGTTATTAATTTTCAAACCAGTTAAAAAATATGTAGGTGGCGCCATCTACAAGTAGGAGCCATATTGACATCAAAATCAAATTTCTCATGTCAAAATCCCAGACAGCAATTTTTATTCAAATATTAAAGCTACTTCCAGAAATTATTTGGAAAAAATGAAAATAAAATGAAACTTACACCCTGTATTCCAAAAACTAAGCATTTTAGGACATATTTATACCCAACTTTTTTGCTTATTTTTATCTGCAGAATATGCTGCCGAAGTTTCCGGAATACAATTTAGACCACTCTGTATATTGATTGTTTACACATTGACAACAAATGAACCTGATTTTTCAATAAAAAGAAAGAAATACACCTAAATTCTTCAATAACTATAATATTTCGGAAGCAAGATTTGGTTAACTTTCAAGAATAAAGTTACAACTAACTCCAATATTGCATAGCGTAAACCGCGATGCTTACAACCATAACTTATTCAGTACCTTACTACTACAATAATTAAAATTATTGAATAGTGAAAATGCGGCAAATATGTGAGTCGTAATTACTCGCCTCTTGTAGGTCAACGATAAAATTTAATTTAATCACACGCACATACTGCGATTAGAAAGAGAAAAAATTCTCAGATCGTAGTAAAAGATAAAATCAGAATTTTTGTCATCGATACGCTGTCATTAGAGTGGTTCAACGCAATCACGCGCGGTCGGATAATTTTAATTAAAACCTAACCGTTTGTGTGTCGCCACCATGCTAATGATCCAAATGGGGATATGGAATATACTACGCCTATGGTGTAGGCGGTGGTATCACACTAATTAATTACGAAAACAACGTATTAAAATGTTAACAAAAGGTACAAAAACTAGTATCGACGTATAGCACATATCAAGTACATATATAGTATCAGAAAAATACTAATACTAAATTCAATAAGAAAACCAGCCAAAACAGTGAGAGGACTGTTTATTTACTTGTGAAACGCAACTCCTGGCTTTCTTTCTTATCGCTGCTGCCTTTACATTTGAAAGCTGAACACATCACAATTGTAATAAAAGTTTATACAAATTTACCACACAACAAATTATTAAAAAATCGCTAAAATTGTCGCTGTTGACGAGGTGATGACTCATCTGTAGGCTCCAAAATGATGACAACAAATTCTGTTGCAGCCCGTATATGGGCGTTACATGTCCTTGTATTCAGTCTTTATAAGCGTTTCTATTTCAATCCATGAAAAGAACTAGCCTGTAAAAGATTCACTTGCCCATGGTATATATCTATCCGTCAATATTGGGACAAGAATTTATGCGGTACCTGTATATAAGTATATTCTTTTTATATGTATATGGTTAAATTCTTGTTTTTTTTAATTGTATAAATTGTAAAATTTGTTAAAGTATGTATTGAGATTAATTATGTTGCATTATGTGATTACAACATTAACCTTATTTTGATATTTTCCCAAGGTAAAATACAAATTTAAATTGTAATATGTAAATAGAATATTAACGTTTCTACAATCTATACTAATATATAAAAATCCTTTAAGTGACTGACATACTGATTAATCACGATCCTGCTCCAAACCACTCAACGGAAGAAGATCAATTATGGCATACAGGTTGATTCTAGGTGTAGAGGTCTGATAAGAAGGATTTTCGAAATTCCAGTTCCAAGAGGGTGAAACCACCCCTCAAATATTACAATATTTTTTATTTAAATGTATATTTTATTTTGTTTCTACATATTTTAGGATTTTAAAAATGTATAGGGTGTTTCTGAAAAATCTGGTCATTGATTAATCACGATCCTGCTTTTAAAGCGCTTGACGCAAAAAGCTGATTTTTGAAAACAGATTGACTTTGTGATAGGGTGTAGAGGTTCGATAAGAAGGGATTTTTCGAAACTCGAATTCTAAGGGGGTGAAACTATCCAAATATTAAAATATTTTTTATTTTAAAAACCGGTGAGTTTTTCGGAAAAACTCTTAAATACGTATATTTTATTTTGTTGTTTTACATATTTTAAGATTTTTATAAATTTATACAGGGTCTTTCATAAATATGACCATTGATTAATCACGATTCTGCTTAAACTGCTTAACGTTTAAAGCTGATTTTGGCAAACGGATTGACTGTGGGGTGTAGAGGTTCGATAAGGAGGGGTTTCTCGCATCTCAAATTCCAAGAGGGTAAAACGCCCTCAAATATTACAATATTTGTTATTTAAAAACGGTTAGTTCGGGAAAACGCTTGGACAAGCATAATTTATTTGGTTTTTTTTTACATATTTGGAATTTTTTTTAAAAATCATACAGGGTGTTCCAAAAGTTGGGTAATTTCTTAACCACGACTTGCTTAAACTGCTGGACGTAAAAGCATATTTTTGGAAAAACGAATTTTTCTGAAAGTCAAATTCCAACGAGATGAAACTACCCCCTCAAATATTACCAAGTTATAAGCAATAATATATCGCCATATTGTTTTTTCCCATGCAGAAAATTTTATCCAGTTTGTATGTTAATGGAAATTTTTGCTTTGCTTTATCATTACAAATGATTAAATTGACGCGAACGAAGTCGCTGGTACACGCTAGTAATATATATATAAGCATACACTATATCAACTGAGTGAACCAAATATATTTAATGTGCACCGTTAAGTAGATATTGTTATACAATAACAATATCTCCTTAACTGTCAAAATTTGTTTACAGCCTAAAAACAATGTTTGAATTTAAAAATGTTTATATTTTCATGTTTTTGTTTTATAAAATCAAGATAAAATTGGAGTAAAATAAAAAATAGGGGTACCAAAGATTGATTTGCCTAATAAATATATGCTAAAATACCGAAAACATATTTGGACCCCCTTCCAATACATAACGCTGACAAAGAATTATGTGTTACCTGAATTTTTTGTAAGTCTTCTGGTGTTGATTCGTGAGATTTCCATTCCAATTTTTTCTCCTTCAGCTTTGTCAAGAATGTGTTATCGTTTATCTTTGGATGGGGGAGTTCTCCTTGTGAAAACACTTCCCCAACGAACACACCAAACGCATACACGTCGCTTTTTGTTGAATACTCGTCTTCATAAACAGCTTCATAAGGTAACCACCTCAGTGGTATAACCTAAAGGTTGATAAGAAAATAGGTATTATGATTTTAGTTATTACAGTTTATGATTACTTTTTTTCTAAATCTCAGTTCAAAAATGTTCATTACAAATAAGTTTGAGTTTGCCAAAGCTCCCAAAATGCAATTTTTTATTAAAAAGTTTATAAAGAATTTTTTCAACATATAATATGACAAAAAGAAACATAATTTAACATACAATTATTGTCTCATGGCGGCCAAATTATAAAATATTCTATACATCAATGACTAAAGAATACAAGGACTGTAACGCTCATATACGGACTGCAGCAGAATTTTGTGACGTTAGACGCCATTTTATTGGAAGTAACGAATGAGTCATCAGCTGGCCACCAGCGAAAATTTTAGCGATTTTTAATACTTTGTTGTGTGTAGTGAACTTTGTATAAACTTTATTAGAATGGAATATATTTTATAAGGTAGAGATAAGAATAAATTGTTCAGCTTTCAAGTGTAAAAGGCGCAGTGATAAGAAAGAGCCAGGAGTTACGTTTCATAGGGAAATAACCCACCCACCTTTTTAGCGGTTTTTTTTATTGAATTCGATAATTATTTTTCTGATATATGAATATCGCTTCAAGCGGCCATGTTAAGAAAAATATATGCCACGCACTGTTTGGAAGAGTGGTCATGCATTGTCCTTCTTCGGTGTTATTTGTTTTTATTCTTTTAGTCATTGCTATACGTATTAAAAAAAACTGGAGTTAGGCGACAAAATATGGAAAATTTCAAGAGACAACTTCGACTTAACTTTTATGTGCGAAGGTTCATACAGGGACTTATGAACTTAAAAATATTTCAGTTTTTTGATTAAGTATTTTTAATTTGATTTTTTTTTTTTGATTTTGAGTTTAAAAAGTTTCTTCGAGAATGTATTTGTAGATTTTTTTCAAAATTTAAAGAATAATTTAAGATAAATTAAGAAATTAAAAACGAAAACTGAAAATTTCAGTGTTTTCCGCCATATTTCCAGAAATGACAAATAGCGCAACTAGTGAATGGATTATCAGTGGTCTCATAAATGACAAATAGTGCAACTAGTGAATGGATTATCAGTGGTGTCTATAGACATGCTATAGACTTTCTAAATAATCTGATACTTTCTTTTAGAGGGAAAAAACGATAGATATATTAGGTTGAAGATTTTCTGTTTTATAAACCATTGCAACAAGTTTGCAACTTAAAATTGATATTTTTTATTTTTCACAATTATTTACAGAATAGTAAAGAAAAAAACCTGTTCTATTTGGAATTATCCCCGTTGATTTAAATTATTTTTGTGTAGTTTTAACGAAAAAAAAATATGAATTTTTGAAAATCTTCTGAATAATATCAAAATTAAATTTTTTGAAAGTAGGCAGATAGACATAATTTCAAATCCTGCACAACTTTTCTCTTCGACCTTGCTGAATATTTTGTCCCCAAACTAATATTGAAAGATGATTTTTGTTTGTAATTTGCTGCTATGTCCTCTATGTCAATTTCCTTTATATAGGGCATGCCGAAGAAATTCTGCATAACTCGATAATAAAAAATCCCAATTATTGCGATCTCTTTGGCTTACTAAAATTTAATAGAAAAAACTTACCTGATTAACATGTTTACAGTATTCTTGACTGTAAGGGTCTCTGGATAGCTTCGGTATTCCGACTTTAACTACTAAACTAGAAGTTACTAAACAATTCCTGGCGGCTAAATCCTTGTGCACCATTCTGTTGTTTGCTAAATGGTCCATTCCTCTACACAATTGGTGAATGATACCGACACATTGGACTGTCGTCAGTGGTGGTGGGGTACCTGTCTTTGTAGCAACTAGGAATTTCTTTAAGTCACCCTAAGTACAAAATAAAGTGGTATAGTTAAGTAATATTTAGAAAAAAATCAACGTTACCATTTAAATAATTAAATTAGCTGTAGTAGTAGAAGTCTTTGTATTTCTTGTTTATTATAATTGCTTTTATAGAAAGTGTATATGTATGTCTGGAAAGACATTATGCCAGGACTTGAATTACAATGGTATTAATGTGAGTTTTAGAAAGAGGATTTAAAATAGTTACTTGTGCAGCGTGCGACCGATTCCAGGCAAAAAAAAGGATTAAAAATAATGCAACAACTCTTCACTACTAGGTAATTATACTGGTTAAGTCTTAAATAAATGCAAATATTTTCTGTTGATGTCTTGTTAAAAAGAAACATTATTTTCTTACCGTTTTTCAAATAACCCAAAATAACTGAGTTATTTTACTTGAAAAAAAAAATTTAGAAAAAAATATTTTTTGGTTAAATTTTGCAAACACCTGTAGCTTGGATTTTTTTTCTTTTAAATTTAATCTACTACTTATATTGGCATATTGTGAAGATATGCTGTTTTTAATTAAAATCACAAAAAAATTCAAAATTTTCAATTTTTTTTAAATAATCTCGTAGACGTGTTTCTGGAATCGAAATATACTACCCCTAAAATATATTTTCACTTGTTTAAGAAACGCCCTGTGTACTCCAACGAGTCAGGGAAGATTTTGACATCCAAAAATTACAGAAAATGCAATTTACATGTGCATTTAAATGAAAAACATTACATATCATAGACACATGACGTCACTGTATCATCTCGTTGAACCAACTATAATAAGCGTTAAATATTTGTATTTTTTGTTATTAATTATATTAATTTATTTATTTCATTAGAAATATAAATTTCCAACAATTTTAATAAGTATTACAACATTTATTGATTCAACACAAAACAAAACCAGCAAATTATTGAGTCTACCCTACTTTATATCTTAACACATTACTTGTCGTCCACTGTCCTATTGCTGCTAAAAGTCACTAACTTACTTTTTTATTACTTCCGAGAAAAACGCATAGAAAAACGCGTCTAAAGATTAATTACATTGCATAAAGTTGTTATTAGTGACTATTCTGTATTAAAATACAGCATAAATAGCCAGAAATCGTAGTTTTGACTTTTTCAGTCGATTCTCCGCTTCAAAATATAGTTAGTGATTGAATTTCAGGTTATTCGAAAATGTCAGTTAATGACTTTTGGCAGCAATAGGACGTTATGTGGTCTGCATTTTAAAGCGTGTGACAGAGAATAATATAAATGATCAGTTGACAGATAGAGAGACAAAAAAGCGGCATACAGTGTTGCCGGTTTTTGGTTTGGTTTGGTTTATCCGTTTTTTTATGTATACTTTAATGATAATATAGTCTATAAACTAAATAATATAATCTATTACAGCTGTAGTAAATGAGTAACTAATAGTGAAAATGAAGTTCAACTCCTAGACAACAGCAACATTTTCGTAAACGCCTACTTGTGCGGTTTGAAATTTTGATGCAAAATCCGCAATATCGCATAGAAGAAATGTGTCGATCCAATTTTTTATCTCTTTAATACATTTGATTTTCCATGAAGCTGTTTACATCACTGTCTTTACTACACGTTAAAATCCAGACCGCACAGTTTCGATGACCAAATCGGTATACCATATAACAAATACAAATAACATAAACTAGAATGTGTGTTAGCGCCATATTTAAGTACCATCGCGGGCCGCTTATTTTTTGATTTTCCACTTCCTTGATCTTTTTGTTCAATGATTACAAACAAGTTTTCGAAATAGCGTATAACTGAGGTACTCACCCAATCAGTATGTTCCATAATCATATAATGGGGTTCTTGTTCCCTGCACAACCCAAACAACTTAGTTATATTTTCGTGCGACAGTTTAGTGAACATATCTATTTCTCTCTTGAATTCCATTAGAGTACTTTCATCTTTGGTTTGAGATAGAACCTTAACTAAACAATGCAGTTCTTTATCCTCCTGTGCTTTCTCATCTGACGGCTTTTCAGAAGATTTGTCAGTTTTATTTGATGTACCTGACGTTCTTTTTTCTGAATGTATTAATGTCACACTGCTGTGAGAAACTTTAGCTATGAGAATATCGCCAAATTCACCGCGACCGATCAGTGTCAAATCTTTAAGCAAAGTTCTGCTTAGTGCTAATCTGAAATAAAGTAAAAAATAATATTATACGTTATAAGTCCAGTAAATCAACTTTTAGAATATGAGTGAGATGTTTATTAAGAATTTCGAAGCGAATACTCTAAAAGTTAATTGCGGACGAATGACATACAAGGATTTATTTTATACTGTTTGGATACAACCTATGTTTTTAAATAATTGAGTATTTTAGTCCGCTAGAGTATATTTTGGATACTATTGAATTTACTAGGCGAAACATTGTCAGTACTGACATAAGTACTACTATAGATAAAGGAAATAAATTTAGATTGGTAGCATATTTCGGCCTCAGAAAAACGCCTATGAGATTTTTTTAAAAAAAAAATTAGAGAATTTTTAATTTTGAAAAATTTAATAAAAAAAAATTTTTTAGTTTTAAGTTAAAAAACATAATTTCTTGATAATATGGCAACACAACACATCAATTATGATTAAATTTTAGCGATGGGTTGTTATTTAACTATCTGTAATTTTATACTACTATTATTTAGAAATAACATAACGCAACTGTTACTACTTTTAAAAAATAACAAATATAAAATAATGACACGCAGAAATCGACTGTTCGTGAAACGAAGTTGGCGCTCTGCACCGCCACGAAATTCGATGCTGCTCGAAGCAATTCCAAAAACAACTAGTATGGATGGAAAACATGTTATTACGACAACCATCGATACAGGCGGCGAGATAACGGACAACGGAGTACAGCTTTTAAAAATAATAGGATATAAAAGAAGCAGCTTTTTTGAAACAGTTGTGGGCATAACGCCTGGCGGTCGAGATAACAGGAGTGGGAAAGGAACGCTGCTGCATCGGTCGATTGTCGATGGAGGCTCGCAAAGGGTTGGAGAATAACGCATCAGTTGTTTTTTAACCTGTTACGAGCATAACAGAGCGGCGGTCGAGATAATCGGAGTGGGAAAGTAACGCTGCTGCATCGGTCGATTGTCGATGGAGGTTCGAAACAGGCTGGAGAATAACGCATCAGTTGTTTTAGATACATTGTTTTTCAACCTGGTACGAGCATAACGGGCGGAGGTCGACATATTATGGCGCTGTATGCTTCAGTACTTGGTTATTAAGTTTCAATATTTAGGTGTTTATTTATTCTGAAAAATTTTCAGAGTAATATTTTAAGATTTTTTAAAATGTATATAGGGTGTTTGAAAATCTAGTCATTGATTAATTACGATCCTAAGCGCCCTTGACGTAAAAAAGCTGATTTTTGGAAAACGGACTGACTTTTAGGTGTAGAGAGGTTGGATAAGAAGGATTTTTCGAAACTCAAATTTAAGGGGTGAAACCACCCCCTAAAAAATATTAGAATATTTTTTATTTAAAACTGGTGAGTTTTTCGAAAACTCTTTAAACACGTATATTTTATTTTGTTGTTTTACATGTTTTAAGATTTTTAAAATATATACAGGGTGTTTCATAAAATATGAGCATTGAGTAATCATGATTCTGCTTAAACTGCTTGACGTTTAAAGCTGATTTTTGGCAAACGGATTGACTGGGGTGTAGAGAATGATAAGTGAGGTTTCTCGAATTCAAATTCCAAGAGTGGTGAAACCACCTCCTCAAATATTACAATATTTGTTATTTAAAAACGGTGAGTCTTCGGGAAAACGCTTATACACACGCATACAATTTATTTTGTTTTTTCCATATTTTGAAATTTTTAAAAATCATACAGTGTTCCAAAAGTTGAGTAATTTGATTAACCACGATTCTGCTTAAACTGCTCGACGTTTAAAGCTTATTTTGGCAAATGTGAGAAAATTTATCCAGTTTGTATGTTAATGGAAATTCTTGCTTTATCATCACCATTACAAATTAATAATCTGACGCGAACGAAGTCGCGTTTACACGCTAGTTTAAGTGTAAAATTAATTCGAACTCTAATGTGTAGTTGGTTTATTTATGAAGAATATACTATACATTTTTCTAAATTGCTATTTTTCGACCGCAATGGTAAAATCATAACTAGAGCTTCTCGCCCGTCGAGTGAGATGCGCTCTGTACAGTGCTACGCAATTCAGGATATACCCGGATCGAGGGGCAGGGCGTTGGTAGATCGGAATGTATAGGTATAGACGAGTGGCGGCATTTTGGCTTTTTTATATCGCAATTTGTAAACAGCGCTTATTTGTAAACAACCACCGTTTTTAGAGAGGTATTTTATAACAAGGTAGGTAGAGATAACAATCGATATTTAGAAATGTTATGCCCCACCGAGCACGTCATTGTTGCATCTTGCAACTGCGTTAATACGCTTGGCGATGACCGCCTCATACTCTTCCAGATATTTAGCAATAAAAATAAAGAAACCTGTTATTTTTAAGCTGTTATTTATAAATAACTATAACAGCTTCAACTGTTATCTAAAATAACAGTTTTACCCATCACTATTAAATTTACATGAAAGAAGATCCAAAAAAGATCCAGTGGTCCGCAAAATTTAAGCAAAAGCATTTTTGTTTAAATTTTCAAAGTAAAATAACTCGGTTATTTTGGACACACTGTTGTTTCATTTATCTAAATTGTTTCATTTATCTATGGTTCTAATTTTATTTACATCAGAGAAGAGTCACTTAAAAGTCAGTGGTATTAAATGAATTTACTTATTTTAAAAAAGCTGATAAAATGGAGTGTTGATTAGTACTGAAAATTTGATGACAGACAGTGTTGAAAGACAGATGATGACAGAAAAAAGTTATGGCGCAACCTAACGAGACTACAGAGTAGTTGATACCAAAATAATCATCAGGACGATATATGAAAAAGAATATTATGCAAATAAAATTATTATAGTTTTTATTTCATACGTGATTAGAAAAGATTGTTTTAAAATACTTATTCGGTATTTTATTCTGAGTGAATAAAAATCTTGTTAAAAATTTAAAAATGTTTTTCTGGTAAAAAAGTTTGATAGGCCTACTCCGGTAATTTTTTTACTGGACTTACTACTGTAAAACTTTATTTTCCTAATTAAAATCAAGTATGTAAATGTGTTTTAGGATACAGTATGAAACAGATAATGGCGTTACAACTAGAAAAAATCTTACTTATCATAGCTTGTTTTGGATTTTTTCGATTGGTTGGAGCCTTGGGAATTACAGGTGTCAGCTCCGTCGCTTTTTTGTCCTTCTTTGTGGGTTTCTACGCCATTCATCGCTGTTTTGGATGGTCCAGGACCGGTTCCGTTTTCATTCGCTTTTAATTCTTGATGTTCCAAATCTCCATTTTCTAATTTTCCTGTAAGAAAAACCATACCATTTACGGAAATTCTACCTTGGTTTGCGCAATTTATATATTAAGATTAAATAAAATATTGCTTAAAGTAGAATCGTATGATAATATATGTGACGAAATTGTAGGCGTTATCTTTGTGCAAAAGCTACTGAGTTTACAATCTATAGAGGTAAGTTTTTCGACTGTTCTTTACTTGTACACAATCTCCTAAACAACAATAAAAAACACTTGACATTTTAAGAAGTATATCATCTCTAGCCTTTGGAAACAAAAAATAAATAGCAATCTATACTAATATATAAACTTTACGTGACTGACTCACTGATTAATCACGATCCTGCTTAAACCACTCAACGTAAGAAGCTCAATTTTGGCATACAGGCTGATTCTAGGGTGTAGGGGTTCGATAAGAAGGTTTTTTTCGAAATTCCAGTCAAGAGGGTGAAACCACCCCTCAAATATTAAAAAAAAAAACATTTTTTATTTAAAAATCGTTTCCGGAAAACGCTTAAACACGTATATTTTATTTTTGTTATTTTACATATTTTAAGATTTTTAAAAATGTATACCGGGTGTTTGTATAAAAATATGACCATTGAGTAATCACGACTCTGCTTAAACTGCTTGACGTAAAAAAGCTTATTTTTGGCAAAGGATTTTTCAAAAGTCAAATTCCAACGAGATGAAACTACCCTCAAATATTACTAAGTTATATAATAATATCGCCATATTATTTTTGCTCATGCTGACATAAATGTGAGAAAATTGTATTCAGTTTGTATCTTAATGGAAATTCTTGCTTTGCTTTATCAATACATACCAAACCATTACAAATGATTAAATTGACGCGAACGAAGTCGCGGGTACACGCTATTTAAAGTTTATAAAAAAAGTAAAAAAGAGAACACTTTAAAGCTCTATATACTCACTATTCAATGATGCGGTTCGTTGATGCGATTTCTCAATGCGATTCGTTAATGGGTCGAATCGGCGATGCAATGGGTTTTCGAGCAATTCGGCGGAATGTCGGTTTATGGGCGAACCATCAAAAGAAATATCACGAACACAATGGACAAATTTCCCAACGAACTAACGAATCGCATCGACGAACCGTATCGACGCATCGTTCATGAACGCACCAAATCGACAATTAGCACATAGTGAATATGGGGCTAACGCCTTCAAATTCGTTGATTATGAATTTTTGTGTATAAATAAAAAGCAAATGAGGAATTTGTCTCTAAACTCCAAATCCTAAAATTTTATTTTTTATATTTTATTATTTATATTTTTGTTTCAAAGGCAGTATTTCAGAAGTATGTATGTAGAAATTGTTAGATTGTAGTAATATCTGTAATTATATTGTACTAGTACTCATGGCTATATAATTTACTTTACACAATTTTTGGACACACCCTGTAGAAAAGTCAACGTACCATCCGCAATTGGTAATTTTCTAGACCTCCTTCTGTAGCGGCACCAAATCATTAGTCCGATAACTAAAACAATATAGGCGCCTGCAACGGACATAGTAATCAAGACAGCTTTGGTCACTGTGGTATCTCCATCTCCTCCAGCGTGGTATCCATCTTTCCCTGTAATATATTTTTTTTAAGATTTTTTAAAACTACATCAACTAGTAAGTTATAAAACAATATAGGCAATACGGTTTTATTTAAAATTTAATTCAAAGTACTTAGCAATACGTAACTGAACGAAGTACAACAG
>NW_022146096.1:1001528-1006197 GCF_002938485.1 Sitophilus oryzae
TACATCTTTAAAAATAATCTACAATGTCAGTATTCCATGGGGTATATTGAATTAAAATGAATTTAAATTACAAAGAAAATGCAATTTTTCTCTACGGAAACTTGAAGCATATAGGTAAAAAATGGTATAATACAATTTGATAGACAATTAAAACTTGTGCATCTTTGATTCTCATAAAATATACACGCTGTATTCATTTTAAATTAAGAACAAGTTAATTGCCGTTTAAAGCTACGTAATTATTTGAGAACATAAATTTTAGACACTCTGTATAGGTAGTATAATTTTTAATTATTGCAACCACCACATTAACTGATCAATAAATAAAAAAAAAAAAAAAAAAAATATTTTAGTATTAAAAAACTTTGATACCCCTGGAAGGAGAAATGAAGCCTAAAAGTTTTGATGCAATTTCACAAAGTTGAAAATATTTCAGAAACGTAAGGTTTAAGTGTAACAAACCGTGTAGTAAATATAATCGTACGAAGGCTAAAAAATGTAATAATATACAGGGTGATTCAGCATTTAAAAAATACAACTTTGATATTTTTAATATTTTTTGGGACACTCTGGTATCTTGTAAAAATATTTTTAATGTAGCAGCTACATGTTTAATACAAAATATAAAAAAAAACTTACAATTTGTATAAATCTAATTCGTTTAGCTACAAATACTCCGTGTCGAATGGTGCTGAAAAAACAACCCTGTATACATCTCGTTTTATGTCATATTGATATACATGTTATATTCCACAGAATTAATATTTGAACACGCGATTATTACATGTATAGTAGATATTTAGGAACAAAACTTTTCACTTAAACTGCAGGAATATAATTACAATATTTTTATGATTTAATTTTATTATAATAAATTAGTACATATAATAGTATATGATATGTTTGTTCACGGCCTTAATTGATTAATAAAAGAGTAGTATTGCTTGATGAGTAATACTGGTAACATTATCAATATATCCGCTTGGGAAAATTATTAATTGACCCGATGTCAACAAAAGTATGGTCCACGGACAACATTTAAAAGCAATGTTCTTTTATTGTTAAGAGAAATCTGTAAACGGTACTTTTATCTTTTATTAGCACCCAGCATGGTTTGATATAAATACATTCGACTCGTATTTATTATGCAGGGATTTAGACAATTAAAAGAAAAAAAACTCAACAAAATTCGTAAACTAAACTTTGCTACAGACTATAGTATAGATGTTACTTTACCATAACCAGAAATAATAAATAATTAGACGATTTTTTAAATAATTTTGTGTATATTTTATTCATGAGGCGCAATACCGTGGATTATAAGCCGATAAATGGTAGACCGCTAGTAAGTCACTGTTTTTTTATATTTTTTTACTATATTGTAATTAATAATACTAGACAATGATTAAAACTAAATATTCTTGTGGAATCTTCGAGGAATAGCCAATTTAATTTACCATCGGTAACTGTTTTCATATCAGTTTTTCCCTGTTTACTTATTTTTCCGAAGCCAAAACAACGTTTGACCTTGATTGCCTGGTGCTATTTCACAAAATAGCACGATAAAAATAAGCCCGTTTTATAAAAATCAGTTCCCACGTTTCCTGAAATTGATCGAGGCGCGCGCGCCGTGATTGGTTGTTTGTTTTTTATTGTTAATCTGGGTTAACAATAAAAAACAAACAACAATATATAAACAACAAACAAAGTAAATATTTTGATATCTCGAGAAGGTCTAACTTGCATTAAGATTTATTTTTCAAGCTAATAAAACTTTTTAGATGAGTACGGTACGTTTTACGCGCACAACTCATAGTTTTATATACAGATTTCCCTAGCGAAGACATAACTCGGGCTATTTCGGTTATAACATTTTTTTTAAAGGTACATAATTATAATTTTAGAGGAGGTTCATAAAAACTTTAAGCACTAGTTGATTAAAACAAGTATACCATTAATATGGCAAATTATCATTCACTAGTTGAAGCCTGGCGCATCCGCCACGATATCAGATCAACGTCGAAACTGCGTTAAATATAGAGCGAAAACTTCTAATTTCTGCGGTATGGAGCGCTGCGGTCGGAATTTTTAAAATCAACTGAAATGCATCAAGCCTATAATAACTTTATTTTGATCAATTAATTAAATGCAATTAAAAGAAGAAAGAGACATTTATGTATGTTCCAAGTATTTGTATAAATTGTTAACATAATATATATAGTGTCCATTGCATAACTTAATATTTTATTGAAAGAAAATGCATACCAAAGATAAACTAATGGAATATTAAAAGAATAAAAAAAGTTTTTTATTTCTTTATACTATTTACCAGTATAATTTTTTTCCCAGTCATATTAGAAAAAAGTGATTTAACGTCTGCTATTCGCTATTTTTATTAATTAAACTGGTTTGTCGAGGTATAACAAGTGTTGCAATTATAAATTGCAATAGTTAAGATATAAGTAACGGAAACTGTGCTAGAAAAATTACAAACCAATCTGACGAATGCATATAAAATAAATGCAAAAATGTGTGATATTTTATTTAATGTAATCATTTTGTTATTTTTACGCAAGCGACTCTTAATTATATTTACATTTATTAAGCTTCATATAAACATAAATGAATATCGCTGGAAGAAAATTATACAGGGTTGTTCACCACATACGACATGGAGTATTGTAGCTAAACGATTAGATTTTTACAAATTGTAAGTTTTGGGTTTGTTGAAGGACTATTAAGGGGCGTATTCATTATCCGAACGAACGAACGAACGAACGAACGAACGAATGTTCGCTAGTGGTATGGACGGGGACCGTACGATAGAACCGCACGAGAAGACCGGACCATTGACCGGACGCATTTCTTGGCGAACGCCTTTGATGTACCGACTCGAAACGGATGGTCGAGCGAACGAACGAACGAACGGCCGCATGCGTTCGGTCCCCGTCTAAATATACCGCACTTTCATTCGTTCGGATAATGAATACGCACCTTTAGAGCTACAATTTAAAAATATTTTTACAAGATACAGAGTGTCCCAAATAAATAAAAAATATCAAAGTTGTGTTTTTTTAAATGGAACTCCCATGTATGGTTTTTAAACGGTACTCCCTGTATATTATTACATTTTTAGTTTCTACGATTAAAATAAAGGTAAATTTGATTAAGGTTTATCACACTTAAACTTTACCGTTTTTGAAATATTTTCAATTTTGTGAAATTGCAGTAAAACTTTTAAAGCTTCATTTCTCCAAGGATATCAACGTTTTTAATACTAAATATTTACTGAAGTTTATTTATTGATCAGTTATTGCGTTGCAATAATAAAAATAAAACTACCTCATACAGAGTGTCTAAAAATTTATTTTAAATAATTTTTAGCTTTAAACGGCAATAACTTGTGTAATTTAAACGGAACACCCTGTATATTTTAAGAGTCTTAATATCCTTAGTTTTGTTAGTGTTACTAATATTTATTTTAACCAAGCTTGTATCTTTACTTTTTAACGTTTTATAAAATTTAATGTAGAGTTCTATTCAGTGTCGATATGATATGACGTCAATAGTCACCAAAGCCACCTCGTGAATTAAAAATTAGCATCAAAAGTAATGATAGTTGAAAAAGTTGCAAATTGTTGGTGGAAAGTTCACTTCGCTATTAAAAATTAACAAAGGCATGTGTTGACATGAGTCAAAAAAGAAAATGCTCAGGAGACATGGTTCTGATCGAAAAATAATGTTTTAGGAAAAATTACTCACGAAATTATTGCACAGGGTGTTTTAAAATTAGGGTAAAAAACAACCCTTTAAAAACAAATTAACCCTGTATAATAATTCAAATACTAAAGTTTATAAAAAACTCAGTTTACAAATTAAAGTTGATAGATTTATATACCGTTTGCTAAAAACTTCATAAAAAGAAGGCTAAAGGTAAAAAAATGTAACACTATAAAAACTTGACGCAAAAATTCTCCGTTGCTTTTGTTGCATCTAAGTGTATATTTGAAAGTCATAGAATATCTATGATTTTTTTAAAAGATTAAAAATATTGTTAAAATATGGTGAGAATATCTCAATATACAGGGTGTTTCAAAACAAATGCGAAAAACTTTAGGGGGTGATTCCTTGTTCAAAATAAAAGGTAGTTTGCTTTATAAACGTTGGGTCAAAAGTCAACCATTAGGGAGATATCGCGGTACAAAGATGGCGGTTTTTATTTTTTATCTTGAAAACGAAAAGAGATAGACTAATGCAATTTTGTGGAAGCATTACTGTTATGAAAACACACTTTCAGGTAATTTTTTTACTTTTTTAAAATGAGTGGAAGGGGTTGAAATAAACTACCACTATCATTCTTGTTAACGAAATTTAAAGAAAAATCTTATCAAACACATGCAAATGCTTTAATTTGGATAGTTTAGTTTGTTTAGAAACTTTTTTACCTCTTGTGTTTTTTTGATAAAACTCACCGATTGGAAATTAAAAAGTAAAATGTAAAGCATTACATGTCAGGACCAACAACATTTTTAGATTAAGAATCTAGTGATAATAACGATAATAATAATCATCTAGATAATAACGTATTGCAGTAGAGTAATGTCAAATAAAATAATATTAGGAACATCCTAAAAAGTAACAGCGGCAGACTAGATTTTTTCCTAAAAAA
>NW_022146096.1:1029355-1102926 GCF_002938485.1 Sitophilus oryzae
CCGATTTTAGAATGATTTTAAAAATCAAATTTGATTTTTTTTTTTTTTTTTATTTTAATATAAAAATAACTTGAAGTGAATCTCTCATATTAATAAAATAATGAGAAAAAAAAAAAAAAAAAAAAAAAAATAACTAAAAATACATAAACACATATATTCATGGGAAAACAATGTTGATATTTTGGTGACACCCTGTATATTATGTAATAAGTAAAATAGGTTATAAAAGTCAATAAAAACTTACAAAATCACAAACTAGTTGTTGTTACACGTCCATGTGGAGGGTACGTTCAACAAAAGAGGCACATTTAAAAATCATAAATTACTTCTATCCATCTCATAAGTGTTATCTTCTCAACAGTCTTACTTTTTGATTCATCTCAAGAGCTTTATATTTTTTGGAGATATATTCCGTTTTTGAAGAAGATACTAACATTCGCTAATTCTTTTACTTAAAACACACCCTTGCATCTGGTCCTAGTCCACAGACCTATAAAATAGTGTTTTTTTTTTTTTTTTTTTTTTTTTTTTTTGTATATTATAATTATTATCTGTTGGGCAACTTACTCTAGTAGATATGGTTTTAGGTCCAAAAGTTGATCTCTACAATGATCAATTAAAGCAGCTGCTATAGCCGATACTTCGGAAATTAAAACCATCTCTACTTAGAGGCCCACAAAGAATATACATAGCTAGAAAAAGAATGTACTCTGCCATACTGAAAATGGCTCTACAGAAGTAGCGCCATCTTAACTGAGAGTAGAGTAAAGCTTGTTTTAAATGGATCGAAGCGCGGGCTTTTTAAACGAGCGTATTTATTGAATTTTAACAAATACATTATAAATAGTCAAAATAAAAAAAAAAAAAATCTTTAATAATTTAATTCATATCCAACCGGGTGTTATCAAAAAATTTCCAAGCCATAATATCAGAATTCCGTCACCACATTTTTCCATTCTTCCTCGTACATTGTCGACATGGAAAATTTTTATTTCAAAAATTAGAAAGAGATACACAAATACTAGAATAAAATATAAATAATAAAACAACTTTAAAAGATAGGTACATCCAACATTTTAAAAGGTTACACTGTTTCTCTGCCGATACCTAGGATCGAGTTATGCAAATTCAATAGATTTATACAGACAATTATATGATAAATACGCAGGCACCATCAATACAATAAGCCTAACCATATGTAAAATGGGACGACTCGTATTGTAGTCGTTGTATTGAAAATATAAATAAAATATCACTACTCTCCCCAAAGAAGCTGAAACAACTGAATCACCGCTCTTTCTTGTAGCAATTTACAGTAGTTTAATAAATAGTAGATCTCGTATGGTCCATGTACGAACATAATAATGCCCAGCTTAGGCAATGTCAGAACCTTTACTGAGTGGCGTTTACATGTATTACGGAGTGAGTCAGATATGGCATCTAGAGTAAGATCGGAGTGGGTAAAATACGAAAGTATTTATTACATAATCTAACTTAATCTGGACCGCTAGTTACCATCGCGCCGTTCCGGAGAAAAATACTCGTCTTCTGTCTTTATTCAGTACAAAAACACTTAATTTTAACTCTAAAGCGTCGTAGACCGTATCACTCTTCGTACACCATGAAAACCGGCACTCCATATAGACTTAGAAATGCCGACCCTTAGATAATAAAGACATGGGTCGCCAACTATATACAAAATAATGAACGCCTTCCCGGACACAAACGGTACACAATCTATAAAGACAGGACATATCTGGTAAAATACAAGCCTAATACACATGAGGTAATACACATTTTAAATGAACAAGTGCTTTTCCGTAATCACTAAAATGAAACAAAAACCTATATCAATATAATACATGTACTGATTCTTTCGAAAATCGACAAACTATGAACTATGAACCACATTCCTCGCACAGACAAACAGCCGTACATATTGTGAGACAGGAAATGTTGAGAGAAACAAGCCTTATCACATAGGATACAACACTTTAATGAACAGAGCTTTACATAAAATCAATAAAAAAAAAAAAAAAAAAAAAAAAAAAAATTTTAACAAATTTTTATCATTATATATATGAGCTTATACTCATTTACATGAGTTATTAAAGTTCGTTATATCTACAAACCGCAGTCAGGTGTAAATTATAACAGATAATGGTAGGGAATATAATTTATCATGTTGCATTCACCATTGTTTTCTCAGCTTGCATCAAACTGAGGTGTTCGTATGAGGAGAACAATGTCCTGTTTAGAAAAGCCACGTGCACAATGGGCAATATTGTATTCTTACTTAAATCAGAAAACTAATTGATCATTTCCATCAGGCAAACATCGTAAGGTCTGACAAATCAAGATATTTAGAGATGATTATTAGCCCCGTAGCGATAGATATCCGATACAACGATTCAAACGGATGGAGTCTTCCAGGTTCTTGAGTTTCACTTTATTCGGTTCTACTTGGAAAGCAGAACGTTCCAGTTAGAGTGTTCACTCCTTTTCTAGCTAGATTGTTTGCTTTTTCATTGCTTTCCATCCCTTGGTAAGCGGGCACTCAGAGTAGGCGGACTTTATTCTCTTTGCCTAATTTGTTCAGCTTCTCTAGGTATTCTATGACCAACTTTGAATTGATTGTTAGTGAGTTGATCGCTTTTAATGCTGCTTGACTATCGGATAGGATGGCTATTTTCTGGTTTTGATAGTTCCTACCTAAGATAAATTGTACGCATCTTTCTGGGGTTGGTGCCCACTGGTTCGGAGTATTTAGCTTTCGTTCACAAACTCCTATCCCTGTCGCCGCTTTGGTTTTGGAAGTATCAGTATACCACGTTATGGTATGACCTTTTACATGATGAGCAAACATATCTTTCACCTAATCTTTTTTATTGCTCAATACTACATTGAGGTGTTTCTCAAAGTTGTACATTCTTGGTATGTCATCCACTGGGAGTTGGAGGTTCTTAACTTAAGTAATTTTGTATTTTTTGCATATTAATTAGTTTATACGATCTATTGACAATTGCTGCTATGTAGATGATCTCTAGAAGACCTAAAATTGCTTTATTTAAAAACTGAAAACCTCAAAAAAATATTTCAAATTTACACAGAAAAGATCAGTCATATTAAAAGCTTAAGGTCCCTGGACACTTTACAATCTTTTATAAACAAAACCGGATAAGTCGAAGTAATGATCGGCTTTTTAGCAAAAATGGCATAAATTAAATTTACGATCTACGTTGAGATAATAACTAAATTTTCGAGTGTTTATTACAAGACGTTCAGCATCCTGTACGGCTTATTCAACCATTTCAAATTATGGTGTAGCTCATATATTTAGATACTCTATTTGTAGTTGAGCCCATTGTTGTTCTTGGGCCCAATTTATCCCTGCTAATTTCCTAATATCATGGTTCCATTTCAGGTTTGGCCTTCTTCTAAGACTCTTACTTCCTCGTGGGTACCATACTGTAATTTTTGTGGTCTATCTGTTGTCCGTTCTTCTTGCCAGGTGTTCTGCCCTTTGCTATTTGAGGGATTTGATTCTGTGAAGGACATCTATTTATTGGGTCTTTTGTCGTATACCCTTTATTCTTTTACGGTCTTTCTTGGTTATTCCCAGAATATTTCGTTCCATTGAGCGCTGTGTAACTTGCAGTTTCTTTACAATGTCCGTTTTAAGCATGTATAAGTCATGACTAGATAGAGTCGCATGCTAGATTTGAATATGATTAAGTTTCTTCCATAAGTACTCCATGCTAACTTCGAACGATACGTATATCCGGATATATACTCGAGAAAATGACTGTAACAACTCTCAAAACAAGTACCAGTTGACTACAGTATGTAATTTTAGTTGAAAACTTTATAGTTATCAGACAAAATAGCATAAATTAACAACATCGCCCTAAACCGCATTAATAAGTCCTCAAAAACACCTTTGGCTAATAATGTAAATTATATCGAAATACATAAATGTTAAAATGATTTGTGTACTAGGATTCGTCTTCGTAAAACTCCAACGGTGAGTTATAGCTTACAGAACTCTCATAAAAAATCACAGAAATAAATTTCCAAGTGAATAAAATCGTAAATCATTAAGACGTTAGACGAAAGCTGAATAATTGACAATAACAAACGATCGTCGAGCGAGCACTCGCGTGCATTTCAGTAGAGACGGACCGATAGAAGCGGACAAGACAAAAGCGAAAAATCTTTTAAAATGAACATGTACAGCAATAAATACACGATCGACGTTGGAAACGTGTAGCGGCCGCGCTGATTTATGCCGAATCGCGATTTAAATACGTCAAAAATACGTACCGACGTCGACGTACCGTTCTTAGTCGACCGTAAGTCTCACACTCCAGATTCATTGCCGTAGATAAACTCTTTTACATGATTTACTCGGCGTTTACAAGATACTTCAAGGAGAGCACGTGATCGGAGGATAAAGCCGCCTGGTTTATGGTCTGCGAAATGAACTAGTTCGGGCGCAGTGTTCGTGGTTCGTTTCGTATACAAAAATGTGAAAATTGTTTAGATTGCAATAGCAAAATATATTTTATTATTTGTATTACCGTAACGTATGCCAGTTTAATTTTGAATTTAAAACTAAAGAACATATAGTTTATTTATAAATAGGACTTGGAAATATGAGATCGTCTTTATTTTTATAGAACGTTTCGGTCAGACGTATCACTAGCCGTTTTCAAGTATGTGTTTAAACTGGAAATCATATCAATACAGTTCTAGAACACACCTAACCTAAATATACAAGCCATTAAAATAATAAAAAAATAATGCTAACAAATTTATCTACAAACTAATACTATAATCATAAAAATGGGATTACAAATTAAAAAATTATGAAACATCAAACTTAGTCAAAATTTTAGGGTGGCGAAATTTCGTGCCGGGGAGTTTATTTTGTTCTAGTGGGCCGATTTTGATGATTTTTAAGGAATTTGTAACTTAATTATTTGATTGTCTAGTGTCTCTTTTTAAATCAAAAATGAAAGTTAGCATCTGTTAATTATACGAGGGAAAACAAAATGTTGATATTTTGATGAAAGTTTGCAACACCCTATGTAGTACGTTAACAAAGCAAGGTATTTAAAAATAACTTTGCTTTTGGTCCTAGTCAACAAACCGATAAAATAGTGTTTATGATTTATGTAATGGCACTGTCTTTGAAAAATCATATTATATTATATGAGGAACCAAAATCAATACTAATATTCAAAAGCGAATATCTCAAATAAAAATAAAGCTATTGCGACGAATAAAAAAATATTCAACAGGGTGTTTCAAACTTTCGCCAAAATATCAACATTTTATTTTCCCTATATAATTGACACGTAAAAACTTTAATTTTTAGTATAGAAAGAGATACTAAAAAGTCAAATGATTTAGCTACAAATTACTTAAAAAATCATCAAAATCGAGTCAATAAAACAAAATATATTAAACTTTAAAACACATCAAAATTTTAATATGCTCGTTTTTCGTGCTGGTGAGTGTATTGTTCCTGTTAGCTAAAAAAATCTCGCAAAAGACAGGGTCTATGAATGGACAGTCCCGATATGGAACATGCCAAGAAAATGGTGGCAGGGCCATCCAAACTCAGAACAGGAGAACTCTTAAAGGCTGGAATGGAGCGCGTACGCTTACTAGAGCTACTGTTGGCAAGCGAAACTTTGTTTGTATGTATAGGAGTGAATCGCTATGGCAATCTAGTAAGCCGGAGAGAGCAAAAATAAGAAGTATTTATTGCATAATCACTTAATTTGATGCTAGATTCCATGCGCTTGGAAAAATACTTTCCTTCTGTCTTTATTCAGTACATCTTATTTTACTAAGCGTGTTGACCGTACTCTGCGTACACACGAAAATCGGTACCCAAGACCAGAAATGCCGACCCTTAAGCTTGTCGCCCACTTGTCCGGCACAGCACGGACCGTAGCTGCTCGTCGCCTGCAGGCGACGGAGAGCTTGGTCGCCCACTTTGCCGCAGGAAACCGGCAAGCCGTCACGTCGCGGTCGTATGTTGCGAAGATCTTTTTGTTTTAGTTTACATGTAGCAGTGACAGAGTCACTATGTGAAAGCAGCAGTTCTGATGAAGAAGTTATTGTAGCGGCCGCATTTTTGGCAGAAGAAGAAGAAAATAAATAGAAGATAAAGAGAAAATGTGGGTCCACCCCATTAATCAAAAGCGGACTGAACGCGGAGGTCCCATCATTTATTTAACGATTTAATTTCCCTAATTTTTTTTCTTAGGACTGCTTTCTCGGACTTAACAATAACAACTGCCAAAATAATTGCAAAACATATATGCGATCGAAAGGCTTCCATAAGTTAATGCAGGCCAGCGCCGGCCGGCCGGCTCCGCGTACAGTTGACCGGCCCGTCCCGGCACGGACCGTCGTTTGACGGGGAGAGTCAGAGCTGGAATCTGTTCCGTCGACGGACTCGCCGTTCCGTGCCGTGACGGGCTAATGTGCGGTAGTCTATTCATTTGCATGGTTTTAATCCTATCCGTATTTTGACGGGCCGGAACGGGACGGGACGTGACGGCCAAGTGGGCGACAAGCTTTAGTATACACGGGCCACTGCAGGCCTAGATCATACCTGCAGAGGATAGGACTAGTGGAAGACGCCCAATACCGACGTTTCATGGAAGGTGATGAAACTATGAGGGTGGCATTTTAATACTTTTTCCTTTTAAAAGTTTGTACAACTGAGCCACAATAGGCCCTCGCGGTCCCAGGTGCGACATACTCTTAGCGAATACAATATAATTACTGTCAGAAGCAGTTGCATATCAGTCACGACGATAAGGTCAAGAGCTTGAAAACGTAGCTTTATCAAACAGTGCAATACAAAAAAATATACTTACTTTAAAAATAACTATTTTCGTCTATGTTCTTCCAAATTACATAGTAGTTGGACATTGCACATGCACTGATAAATAAAGTATTTGTTTTTAATTTTTAGTTGTAATTTGACTAAATATGTGTGAGACAAAAATGCATTGCATTCTCCCGCTTGACGGCTTTTTGTGAAATGCCTAGGAAGCATATAAAATACCTAAATTTGTATTATCACATGTATACAATTTACTGCGCTACAGCTCGAAGACTTTGGCCAGTGGTAAATAGCAATAAAACAAAACAACTACTAGAGCACAAAATAACCTAATATAGGTACATAATTCTAGGTGACACCTAGTAGGTGTCGTCACTGGAAACTGCCCCACTGGGGTAAACCTGCAAAGACCTTGCAAAGACCTGGAAGTGCTTTAACGCAAAGAAGAAATGAGAGGAAGGTTTGGTACAATAATACTGGGGTATCGCAATACTGGGGTATCACAATAAGCCCCTGCAGGAATGTGGGATCAAACCGGATTCCAAACCCAAGTAACCTAACCTGTATACAATTTAAGTTTGCATTTAAACTAAATCTCTAAATTTTTCATTAGAAGGGCTGTATTCCCGACATACTGTTGAGAACTGTGTATAACCTCTTCAAATTGCTTTACACTTCAAAATATTTCAAAACTATTGACAGGTGTTTATTAAGCATATATTATGCAAACAACAGCAGAATAACTTTTTGACTCTATTCAAATACAAACCGTTAATAATTTTATTTACACTGAATTTAAACTAGTGCCGTATATATTTGTGTTGTTAATACGTGCGTCTCGCGTTAAGAAAAACGACAACTTCATTACATATTCAAGCCATTGCCTATTAATTGGATATTAACACTCCGTTTTCCACCACTGTGAAATTCCGCACTGGCACAAAAAATATTTTATTTCTCCAAGACTATTTATTATCTCGTGCCCAGGTAGATAACAACAACGAGATTACAAGAGTGACTCGCCATCTAAAAAAAGACATTATTTGTCATGAATTTACTGTAGTAGATCTTATTAATATTTATGGGAACTTAGAATATTCAGTGAAGCAAATTTTAACGACCGACTCTAATTGCGTATCGTTGTTTGGTGAGTACTCGAGAAGGTATAGGTAACACATATAAGATAATAGTGAAAACATTTTGATTTACTGGATGTCCAAGAAAAGGATCTAGGAATATTGTCAGAAGAATACATAATTTTCCGAACAGAATTGATCAAAAATAAAATTTTCGAAGAAAAGATAGCTGCCTGACTAGAAATATCAGCGAAATAAAAATTGACAGGAATGGACATTCCACGAAATGTGGATATTTGGTCAAAACCAAACGAAACCAAACCGACCACATATTAATTTTTTTTTGCTGTTTTCGGATAACTTTCTGGTTTGGTAAAATGCTTCTTCGTCTTCGTACTCTATAATAGGCAGAGTGCCTGTTCATTCCTTACATCATTCCTACAGTTTCAATCGATGGTTATCACACCATCTTTTTCTTGGCCTTTCCGTACTTCTTCTTCCTAGTGGTGATTTGTCTCGAGCTGACCTTACTATTCTTCCCTCGTCCATTCGGCTTATATGTTCATTCCATTCGCTCAATACCCATTCATTAATACTATCCACCTTGCATGTTTGCCTTATGTTGTCGCTTCGTTCTCTATCTAGCAGCGTTTTACCTATGATTTTACGGAGGATTTTCATCTTACTTCCTTCCAAGAATCTCTTTGTTTTTGCCGTATCCGGTCTGGGTAATTGATCACATATCCGATTGCTTTAGGGAGTCTCACAGCAATGAATCCCAAACACCAATTTATCTATTTGAGAAATTATTTAAGCGAAACGAAACGCATAACTATCCCACTAGATCAGGCGCGTTGTACATGTCTCAGCTTTGTTTCAGCGTTTATTTTCCTATAATGCGGTCCGAGTTTACAATGCTATTTCCAACGATATCGGACACCCTTCTGGCATTCAGTCTTTTAAAAAGAGAGTGAAGGGCTATATGTTGAAAGACTAATATTTAAACTTTTGTTTGATTTTTTTGTCTCACTTCTTTCATATTACCTTGATTTTTTATATATTTTGTAATTAATTATTGAATAATGTAGGTCTTTAATTTTTAATTATATTTCTGTAATAACTTGATTATTTATTTTATTACTCTTTTCTCACATATTTTTTTTGGATGGTTTTGTATACAATTGTTTATATACTTAATAAAGACATGTTGAATTGAATTGAATAGATTACAATGACATTTCATAAAAACAGTGTGTTCTGTGTGAAAGGCCGAGTATCAAGTTTTCTGCATATTTTCCATACAAATTTACATGTTATATGACAGCGATCTTTATTTCCAAGCAAACTCTGACACCGTTTTTTTCTGGTAAATCAAAAATTGGCTTATCAATAATGAACACATCTTCAGAAATATAATTCTTAATTAACTTTAATTAAGCTGATCTTACAATGGACGATAAAACATTGTCTTTATAGAACGGAAACTGGTCTTGATGTTAAAATCACCAGAGTTAAGCTACTATCAAAAATTAATTAGCTGGATAGGTATTATTTAATTAATTATGAAAATATGATAAAGGCGGAGATAGAGGTAAGAGTGTCATCAATCAGTGTAATCTTACTGACGGTTTAATTAAATAATTAGGTAGGCAAAGTGCTCTCAAAAAATATCCAATCACTACCTAATCTACTTAAAATATGGAGGCTTCGGTGTATTTCTGATACATTTAATTGAAATTAGTGTTTAACTGTATCATTTTGATATACAACGAGTAAATTGATCGAAAATTATAGCATATGTTATCGGAGTAGTCATTCATTAATTAGTGTATGGTAATAAAAATTATATAAAAGTTTGAGAAGAAGACTTAGAATAGCATTTTATGGATACAACGCTGGTAATAAGATTATTTTACTATCAACTATTATTTAGTTTGCTGTAGCGGTAGATAATGCTTTAATAGAGCATTGGTTGATTAGAGGTTGAGATTTCAAATTCTTATATATAAAACATTGACATATAGAAACATGGCGACATATAATGAATGGACGCAATAGACGCGTCCATTTCAATATGTTCGCATATTCTATCCATTCCACAACATTGAAATTATGTACTTAATGTGGACTTACTGCAATCTTATATTAAGTCATTAAAGTTCTAGTAGAGTCAGTTTTAATGAATAAGTGGTGATATATTATTAGGTCCTGAAAGGTTACATTTTACTGATACGCAGAATTAGTAAAATATTTGTTTTTGTGATACATATAAATATTTATTCATTTTGACATATATATTCTTATAGTTGGGGGTTGGAACCTTTGGTGTTACACAGCAAAATAAAACACTAAATCACCACAATACACCAAAATACATTTGTTGTATGTACATAAACACTAAATAACCACAATACACCAAAGTGTTTTGGTGTATTGTGGTGATTTAGTGTTTTATTTTGCAGATTCTTTTTTTCTTGTTTCTCTTATTAAGCTTCATTCAGAAGCTTGCAATTAGTGGAATAATTGAATTGTTTCAATTAGCGTAGAAGTTTTTTCCTCTAAGTGAGCATTCAGAACGTCAAAATTAGTGATAAGAATTTTCAGTTAGTGGAAAAATTTACCAAACTTTTAACTTTTCCACTAATTATACTTCAAAATTTGCGAGGAATGTCATTTTGGCCTTTTGGCCGCCGAGAGAAAATGTGGTTAAAAATCAAAAGTTGATTGTTTTATAAGCTAAATATTAGGCTTTCTCTGTGGATAGAATTGATTACCTCAAGCTAGGATATTGTATTAATTTAAATTGTGCCTTTAGGCATTGTGAATGATCGTAAACTAAAAAGTGTAAAGTGTAGTTGAAACCACTAATAATTTATTCCACTAATTGCGAGGTTCTGAATGAAGCTTTAGTCTGTTTTAAATGTTAATAAAAAAGCATGTCACAATAAGAACAATAATTTAATGTTCAAGAGTGCCATGTTGTCTAAACACTTTTCAAGTAGGATGTAGAATGTTTGGGAGGAGAGTTAATCATGGAAAAACCTTAAAAAACGTAATAAATATACCTAACAGTTATTAATTATTAATTTTGAATTGAATTAATTATTGATACAATCTTGTTTGACAGAACAAAATATTGTACTCGTTAATATTTTTCTGAAATTATTTATTATTTTTAAGTTCTCTCCGAGGCTGTCTCAAAGATAATGTAATTTTTATCAATACATTCTTTGTCAAGATCAATTTCTTCTATTGAAAGAATTTATTGAAATGATCCAAATCAACTATTTTAACTTATATTAAGCTGGGCGAGGTGGAATTGAATTAGCATGTGCCAATAGTAATAAAAAAACGAATATGATATTAACAAGGCTTGCTTAAGAGATTTGTTATATTAAAAACTATTGTTAAGAGTTTACTAGCTGTTTCAAAACCATATTAATTATCTAATTATCTTTGAATAGAACAGGATAGCCCAGTTTAAGAAGATAGCTTTGAATAGTTTAATACCCAGACTATATATCATATTAGTAGATAATTATATTAGAAAAGAATACTAGTTATCGTATTTTGTAATGGTCATAATACCCAGTTATGTATGCAAATGAATATTATATCGAATTAATTTTTCTTATTTGTTATGTCTTAATTAGGTTTATCAATAGAAATATCTTAATGTCTCCTTCTTCAATGGGACAATGGGAGTATATACTCAAAAATGTGAAATATCTTAATATCTCCATTTTCAATGGGGGGATCTATAAATTTACAAAAGCAATTATTGTAAATTCACTATAATAAAATTTTTCAATTTGTTTTAACCTACTCTATAGTAATAATAAAAGAATTTGGCGATTTTAAAAGATTAATTTACAATAAATAAATAAAATTAAGAATGAATTCACAAAGAATATTGGTGAATATAAAGATATATTATAACATATTTACATACATGCCCCAAATTTGCTTATGGCTAATTTGGGGCAATAATTTTAAAATTGAAAAACTATTTATTATATAATCTTTAAAGTTTTACGTTTTATTTTTAATTCAATAACTAACATATTAGTAATTAATTATTGATTTATTTGTTTTATAGCTTATTTTACTTATTACATATTGGCAAAAACTATATAGTCCATTATGCAGATTATTCTACTCTTTATATGGGTTATTTATTTATTTATTTATTGATGTACAACTTACAACGACATAAGTGGTAATAACAAGTAACAGGGTGCTATTAATGCACAAACAAATAATCAGAAAATTTAATAAAAACTAACTTTAAAAGTGGTATAATGTGTTTATCAATCAAACTTGCTTCTCTGACTGCAGTCAGGGGTATTAAAGGACCTTTACTATTAATTCAAATTGTTTATCAGGGAAGCTACAAGCTCTTTGCTTCGACTGTTTAAATGCTTCGGCATATTTTCAACACACAATTTCAAGAAATGCATTACAAAAACTCGAAAATTTAGTTCTTAAAAGAACCGTTTGTGCTTAAAAGTGCAATTTTTAAAAAAAGACTACGAAAATAGGCAAAAAACGAGAATTGTTCACAAAGATTCAACAATAACACGATATTATACAAAATAATGACTGACGTCAGGATATTGTCAGATAATAAAGGACAACATTGCTGAACACGGCGCAATGTGACCAACATTGCGATAATAAAATTCGGTTTAAACTAATTTTTGCTGCTTTAACCTAAACAAAACTTGTTACCATCATTTGCTCTATAAAGTAAATGAAGAGCTGCTCGGTATCTTAAATTATATACAACAAATTTAAACATTTTTATTTTTGGACTTAATGTCAATGTCGATATGATTGATGGCGTGCATCGGAAAATGTTACAACCAAATCATCTATTATTTTTCATAATTTTTAAGACGTATAAATATTTTGTGCTTATGAATAAAACTCAGTCTTTACCAAAGAGTTTTAATGAAAAATAATCCATATAGCAAAAAAAATAAGGGATAATGCCTTTTATCCGTCTCCGTTTCTCTCCACGCTAATAAGGTTGTCGTAAAGCGTTAGATTCACAACCTGACCGCCTTGAGATTCACGCTTCCGATGATATTTGCCCCGGCGACCGGCGGCGCTCCACGATTCCCTTATCATGTCACCTAATAATGCGGATAATTCCATGACTTTCTTCAATAAAGTACTGCAGAACGGTCACGATCGATCACGTTAGAAACGAGTTTATTACGGGGAAGATGGACTGGGAAATAATGACGCTGATGGAATCGGTTCGGATCGATCTGATTTTTTCGATCGTTTTTGCATCGGATGGATTTTCTCAAGGAAATATCGTTACATTATGTAGAAATAATTACAGTTCATCGTGAAATCAAAGAAGATAATTTTCTATAACAGTAGTAATAACTTTTTTGAAGGTTTTAATTCTTGGGATTATGCTGGTCCGTAACAAAATAGAGCTTTTAAGAGTCCATTTCACCAGTCCGAAAAAAAAGTAGCACAATAATGCTGCTCGGCATTTAACGTTTTATGTTTTCACACAAATGAAGAAGGAAATTATAGATAAAGAATTATACTACATCTGTATTGTAGCACATTTTTAGACAACTTCTTTATTTTTAAGATTTTGATGGTGAAACATCAACAGAATATTCCTTATGTTTGGACTAAATTTTCTGGAAAATAAAGACATCAAATTCCGTTACAACACGGAAATAGATTAAAGTTTTGTAATTACAGTTTTGTAACAAATTGCTCGCTCATTTGTGGCAAATGCTAAAGCTCTGCAAACCTTAATCAAGCCTAATAAATATTGTAAAAACTATAATATTTCCAATAAAATAATATTCCCTTATACATTGTTATAGATAAACTCCCCGTGATATAGAGTATTTGTTTATTATATGAATTAAACCACCTCGGCAGTTTGATTGGGAAAGGCCATTATCTACTCTGAAATTTGACACAGAATTAGTTCAAGAGCATTCTGAAATTAAAAAGACAGGTTTCTTACAATCATGACTTGAGCACAAAAATGAAACCTTGCAGTGTACCCAGAAGTAATAATTCCCACCATGTTATATGAAACCTGGGTGCCGTACCGCCGGCACACGAACGTATTAAACAAGTTGCAACAGAGACACCTTGTATCGTTAAGAATCAAATGGTACCATCATAGTGGTATGTTTAAGACATATCTTAAACGTATCAGTCCTTGAAAACCAAGCTGTTGGGCGCTGAACTCATGATTACTAAATCCCACTTAAGATGGGCTGGCTACGTATGCAGGATAAAGAAAACCGCCTACCAAAATCTCTTCTTTACGGTGAGCTTGTAGACGGTAAGAGGAAACCGGGTGGACAACTCAAAAGATACATGAATAATGCATGTTCCATAAAAAAATTAAAGAGGATAAGTATGCAGCATCAGTGGGAAGATGCAGCGCATAGTAGAACGCAATGGAGGAGAATTGTAAGTTTTATACAGGTATCCCATACGAAAAGTTATTATTCTGTGGCGGGAGGAATAGGAATCATATTGACATCAAAATCAATTTTCTCATGCCAAAAAACTCCCAGACACCAATTTTCATCGAAATATTGACGTCACTTCAGAAATTATTTGGAAAGAATCGAAATAAAAAATGAAATTTCTACACCCTGTATCTCCGAAACTAAGCATTTTAGGACATATACTTATAGAACTGTTTTACTTATTCTATCTGCAGAATAAGCTGCCAAAAAGTTTCCGGAATACAATTCGACCACCCCTGTATATTAATGAAGCATTATGGTTTAATTCTTTTTATAGTAACCCCCACTTTCGGTAATCAGTGCTCATTTTTTATAATAACCCCACTGCTAATGAATGCTAAAAAAAGATAAATAGGCTCAAAAAATTATATATTGTAAATTATAGAAATAAAATTAATACTAAAAGTTAAAATAGTTTGGTAATACTCATAAAGAATACAAAAAAATGGCTTAAATGTGTTAAGATGCATTAGAACACCTTAAACTCAATAATGTTAAAATGGAAAGAAATATATCTATAAATTAGGTCAAAAGGGGTGAAAATTATAATTCTCTCTTCGAGTTAATAATTAACATTAATTCTCAATCAAAATAAAATTCAAAAAAAAAAAAAAATATAGAAAATACAAAAAAATCCATGAAAAAAGATTAGTAATAAAATAAATACAAATAATACACTATCTAACAATATCAAATTCTTAGCTGACATTAAATATCTTATCAATAACATCGCATTAATTAAACATTAATCGTTTACTTAGCACGAGATAATTGATAAAACTGCAACTTAATAACAATAAAATTATCTCAAAGTGAAAGTTACAGTTGTAAATAAAGATTATTTTTTATAATTCTATCAATTAGCTATATGTAATACACTGAACATGTCCATTTCTAAATAGATAATAAATAACATCCTGTATAGAAGGAAGAGCTATATTTAACTGACCTAAGTGACGGCTCATCTAATCTGCGAGGCCAATCAATATTTTAAACACAGGTAGCACGCAACGTGGCCAGCGATAGTCAAAATGTTTCGGATAACTATAGAAATCGTAAAAATGATTTATTATAACAACCAAAATAGTAACACTGTTACTATTGAATAGTAACACTGTTACTACTGTAACTGTTTAATTCAGTATATTTAATATGTGATTAATACTAGTGAAATATTGATTTTGTACTTCCATTAATTTATTTTATTTAAAACCACCTAATATGTAAGACTGACATTGACTTTTAAAAAAAATTTGAAAGTGTCAAATTATCTACATTTCTTTCCTCTTCCATTTCATTCGATTTTTCTTATTTCGCCTCATTTAATTAAGCAAAATATTGTAATATCTTTATCAAATACGTATCAACATAAATAAACAAGAAGATTAACAATAATAATTGAAGATCTTAATACATTTATTAGTTGAAGGTAAAAATGCTAGACTTCTTTGGCTTAAAACATACATTCTGGCGTTTTAAAAAGCGACGAGATTGTGATATTTTCATATGTCAGTCTTTTCCCTTAATTCTAGCATTAGAGAACAACGGCATACGGTCGAATCGGCCGCTGCTGACACGTATACGTAGACGTAAAGAATCTTTTACGTGTATAAAAAATAAGAAAAATCAGAAATGCGCATGCGTACGTAAACGTTTACGTGTTTTTAGGCCGACTCGACGGTATGCCGTTGTTCTCTATTATCCGTATCATGCTGTACGTAGCCCAAAAAAAGCTCTTTAGGGTGGGGATCCTTGACAGTTCTGTTTGACGATTCATTTGACACATTTGAATTTGATTTGAAATTTTGTGGATTTGTCAGTCTTTACGGAGCTTATTTTATGCTATTTATTATTTATTCTACTACTGATAGTTGTACAAAGGTAGTAAATCTAGATGGAAATTGTAGAAGAACTTAAATTAACAGTGACATTATCGCGATTTATCGAAAAGACTCTAAAATAGTTGGTTGTGTAGCGTGCGGTAGATCGCGGAAAACATTGAGTGAAATAATGGAACAACTTTTCGCTAGTAAGTGACTATATAATATACATACGTGTAGTAAACCGATCATTTATGAAATTCACTTAAATTAACTAAATTATATATTTTCTTGCCTTTTAGCTTTTATTTACTACTTGTCAAAGAATTTTGATACGTTAATTTGACTGACCTGCTTCAGTAGCGTATCGGATGTTTGTGTTAATAAATACTTATTATAACTTATCTATTTTTATTAGAATTATATATTTTTATAACAATTCTTAATAACTACCAACATTTATTCACAACGTAAAATAAAAATAACACATTATTGAGTCTACCCCACGTCTACCCTACATCATAGTTTTACATTTTTTAAATAAAATTAGAACGGCACTGATAAATCGGAATTTAAGTCGGCCATATTTAGGCCCATCGCGGTGTACGTAAGATTTTTTGATATGCTCCTTCCTTATCTTCTTATTCAAAAACCCATATATGATGTCATTGGTTTACCAGCTAGAACTAACGTTCCAAATAACTAGAAACATTTTAGAGCCTCTGACTGGATATATACTGATAACCTTACTTACTTACTGCCATTATTCGCTGACGAGTAATTTGACACGCATCCGAAGATGCTTACGCAAGCCGTTTTCTTTCATGAGCTTTTTTCTGTGACTGAAAAATATGTGATTGCTAGAGCGTAATCATCAGCGTATTGAAGTTCTGTGATGCATTTTATACATATTTTGCCCTAAGTTTTTTATGTTGAACCGTCATACCTGTAGCTAACACACATTCCTCTTTCCTGCAGTCTACTGTCCACTGCTAACCTAACCTTTCTATAAAATAAAAATATACTAATCTCTATTATACTTGGTATGGTTTCTCAACCATTCCAAATCCTATAAAAATACTGTTATATTCGTCAAAAATCAGCTGACAATACTTAATTACGTAACAACAGGAAATTTATGTAACAAAAAATCAATACAACGTAGTGTAAAATAATACTAAAATTTTTTACGTCTTTTTTTCTTTATTACATTTTAACATGAAGTGCGAAAAAAGAGACATAAAATAACCTAAAATATCTATTTTCCTCACTTCATCGTGCGGGTATTGCACCGTATACCGATCCCCGAGGACGGACGTTTGAATGACGTCACTCGCCCACATGGCCTTCGGTGACGTCACGGAATCGATGAAAGGACGTTCACGTGCCGCCGATGATACGAATGTAGGCGGTTTGAGGTTAAAAAATAAACGGTTTCTGTTGTGGGGGATGATTAGGGAGGGTTGGAAACATCGAGAAACGGTTTTGAATAGGGGGTGACATTTTGATAGAGTGTCCGTTTTCGTGTAAGGGATTTCAGGTAGACGGATAGATACATTTGGATAAATTAGATATTTATAAGGAGGTTGTTTATTATTTTATACGTTCATTAAATAGGATATTTTCAGAGACATTTCCAGAGACATTCCTCTTCAATATCTCGATATGTATTTGATATCTTCTTCATAATATGGTATGTAAAGAAATATTTTTGGCTGGTACTTCTAAGTTTGTCACCCAAAATTATTTATTATAATAAGAGCAAAAATCAAAACTATATACAAATCTAAATTTTCAACTCGATCCTAGGTGTAGTATACAGGTTGTATAGAAATTATGGCACACGAATGGCGGATTTTCTAAAATAACTTAAAGTGTATGTAGTGATATTATTTTTTTAGGTTTTAATTTGTTTAATTTAAAATTGTAAAGAATCGTTTAATAATATATTTTGTTTTTTATAAGTTATAAATAATAACAGAATAATAACAATACCATGCTAACTAAGTGAAATTAGTCAAGAAAGATAAGAATTGGTTATAACTCTAATTTTCCGAAAAAAACATATTATAGCTTATATCGCTGAAAAGCTTAAAAAATAGCGCAAAATAAGGCAATGACATGGCCAACTATAGTTTCCATTAAAAAAAAACATAATATTATGTGTGTCTCATATATCAAAAATGACAGGCTTTAGAAAAAATTGGAGAACACAAACTCATTAGGGATGTGATTATCTACAACTTTATCTGAAAACTTTTTGTCTAAAATCGATTATAATGGAATTAGGGACAATTTTTAAAATAGCAAAAATTTGTTTTTTTTTCGAAATATCTAGTAAGCCATAAAATTTTTCAAAAATCTGAAAGGCTCATATTTATATCCTCACAAAACTGTAATTCTTTTCCCATTTAACCGACTCTCTCTCCAGTAGTTTTCGAGATACCCATAGAGAACATCGTAGGAAACTCACCCTGTATAATACGTATATATCTAAGATTGAACTCTGCTAAAATATATAATAAATAATCCTCAAACCAATCTGCAGCAAACGCAAAAGCATATCTGTGTTCTTTGAATGATTGATTGTTGTAACTGAAGAATAACAATAGACAATAAATAACGATGAGTGTCTCCAGTTTCACTAATGGTGTAAAATCAGTATGAATTATTAAGAAACATCGGTGTTGTTTTTAATTCCTTTGCAATTTGAGTACTAGATTTAAGTAGTTATATGAATTATTACTTTTATTTCGTTAAAATAGAAAGTGTTTGGAGATTTGTGGCTGGTATTTTTATAATTATCACATTGTGTGCAGTAGTTTATTGTGACACATTTTGCAATATTAGAGATATTAGAAATGAAATATGGTATATTATTTCTAATATTTAGCAGCGTTTGTATGTATAACTACATTCTCATTTAAAATAAAAATAAGCTTGATATATTAAAAATAACGATTACAAAAGACATGGGTACTTAGGATAATCCAAAAAAAGTCTTAGTATTTATTTTTAAATTAAAAATCCAAATAAAATAATTCAGCCAAGGTAGCATTCAGTTTTGCCTCAACATTTGGACTGTGCAGTCCAAGGTTAATACAAAAACTTAGAAGAGATTGATCTCTCAATCTCAAAAAGGAAACATTTCAAAGAATAGAAAATCTCAATTAGTGCATGGGGCATTCGCATTTATAGAGTATCCTCAAGACCTACACTGTACAGTTTTGTCTTGAGGAAAAACTGTAACTGTGTGGATAACTTATTTGCATTTAAACAAAATCTTCGAGTCCATACATACTTACACTACATCCTTACACATCCTTACACTAATACATTAAGAGAAACTTTTAAAGAAATCAGCCGAACAAAAGAATAAACTTCTGCTAGTCATAGCCTTTATAGACTTTCAGAAGGCTTTCGACTTGATATATTCTAAGACAATAATAGAGGCCCTAGCGAAACAAGGTACTGTCAGGCCTTTTATAGGAACACTCGCCAATATACACAAAGAAGCCAAGGCAAGAGTAATGATATATAAACAATCCCAGTGTTCCCAACTAGCAAAGGAGTACGACACGGAGACGCGATATCCCCAAACCTGTTTAAACAACATCAAGAAATCTTCCGTCAACTGGACTGGACCAAAAATATTAAAATTAGATGAAGAATATCTCAACTATCTAAGATACGCTGATGATATAGTCCTAATTGCCAATAGCCCCGAAGAACTACAAACATAAATTAACGAACCAGCAATAAAGTGGGTCTCAAAAAATGAACTTAGCAAAAACTAAAGTAATGTAGGGTAGGTCACCCGACTCTTTAAAGGAAAACACCTTTTTATAGGAGATAGACGAAAACTAATGTCGGTGTCCGGAGCTCAATTTTCATCAAAAACATGATGGTGAATCAATATCTGTTAGTCGTTTTGGAGTTACGGGGTGTTTAAAAATGTGCATTTTTAACAAATCGTTGTGGTCTCTTTTTGCTATGGAAAATTTGTATTTAAGAAAACATTTCCAAAGCACCTTTTTATGTAGAGTTTAATGGTTTAAGTATAATTTTTTTTAAATTAATAATTTCAGAGTTATCAACAGAAAAATTGATTTTTTATTTGGGACATCCTCTATATTTTTAATTAACTGAAAATAATTTAAAATTACCTTTCCAAAACTAGTAGGCTTTGGACCCCTTATTGATATGCCCTTAATGGAACTCGAAAACATATTTTTCCACGCACCGCCTCGAACGCTGAAGTTATCAGCAAATTTTTGCAGCCAATTTCAAGAATAATAATTGAATCGCTAACCAAGATCCCAGCCGTTGGCCGTCGAGGCCGCCTGACTTAGTGCCCATGGATCTCATCCTATGGATATAATTGCGGAAGAATAAAGGTTCCTTATCTACACCCAGACAAGAATGAGAAATACTTAGCAGTTATGAGAGGGTATCTTTCACCTCTACTGAGTTAATGAATTCCGCGAGAAATGTTCAAAACTGCCTCCTGTCTGTCCATAACAGAAGACACCTCGTAGAACACCTGTAGCAAAAATCTCATGTCTTGGTTTGCTATTTATTTTTATTGTTAGATAAGGCTTAAATGTGTTGATGTTGGCTAAATATATTTTAAATTGTTATAAAATTCCTGCATCTCATAGCAAATATTATTTTTTTTTATTTTCGTTTTAATTGTCCTCACAGCTAGAATTTTTTTTTGCATTACAGCTTCTGGTGTCGCTGCCGTTCAAAACCTACTTATTTAAAGCGGGCGAATTTTTATACTCTATATCTCGAAGAGGAATCGAGCAAAATATCAAGTGTGTTATATTTTGAAAAGGTATCAAATATTTTCAATAAATTAAAAATATACAGGGTGTCCCATATAAAAAAATAAAATTTTCTGTTGATAATTTCTAAATTATTAATTTTAAAAAATTATACTTAAACCATTAAATTCTACGTAAAAAAGGTGCTTTGGAAATGTTTTCATAAAAATACAAGATTTTCCATAGCAAAAAAGTTACAGTGATTTGTTAAAATGCATATTTTGAAAAACACCCTGCACCCGAAACGGTAGCAGATATCGATATGCGGTTTTCACCATCATGTTTTTGACAAAAATTGAGCTCCAGACACCGATAATAGTTTTCGTCTATTCCCTATAGAAAAGGGTGTTTCCATTTAAAAGCGTCGAATTTGACTCCACTTGTACATATAACAAACTAGTGGACAGAAAATACATGCTTATAATTATATACAGGAGATAATTAACACAGCGCTAGAAATAGTAGAAGAATACATATATTTGGGACGACTAATAAACAGCTCGATCTCTACTACCAGAAATCAACAGAAGAATTAAGTTGATATGGAGTACTTATGAGAAAAACTCAATCATATTCAAATTTAGAATGCCACTTTATCTAAAGATGAAAACATTCGACCAACGTGTACTACCACTACCTATGATGCATGCGAAATCTGACACTTAAAACGGACATCATAAGGAAACTGCAGATCGCACAACGCTCAATGGAACGAAATATGCTGGGGAATAACTAAGAGAGACATTAAAAATTTGTTTATGCAATTTTAAGGTTACATATTTGTAGATTTACTTTTAAGATTTAGTTTCATTAATTTTTATTAACAAATATGGACAGTCTTATCTTTGGACAGAGGGCAGATATCTTGAACAGAGGGCAGAATATAATCTGCTCAACTGAATCTCGTCCTTTTGTACACTTATATTACTTTTTTTTCTCTTTCTTCTATTATTGTATATGGCACAGTTGTACAAATAAAGTCCTTTATTATTATTATGATTACTAAAAGAATAGAGTGGATATGTCAAAAGACCCAAGTAATAAATGTCATCGACAGAACCAAATCTCTCAAGTGGCAATGGGCAGGACACCTGGCAAGAAGGACGGAGTTGTCCATTTGTTAATGGACCATAAAAATTACAGCATGGTAGCCACGAGGAATTAAACGATCTAGAGGAAGACCAAACTTGAGATAGGACCATGATATTAGGAAATTAGCAGAAATAGCTTGGGCCCGCACAGCCATCAATAGAGAACAATTTACTCAACTACAAAGAGAGTATCTAAATATGTGAGGGAGGCTACAACATAAATGGAAATGGTTGAATAAGCTAAAAATGATGATGGTGAAATAAATAAAGGGATGATGATGGATTGTTCTTTTGTTATATACTTTAAAAAAGATCTCTATGCTTTCGGAAGCTTTTCAGAGTATAGGAATGAAACTATTTTCTATCGTTTGCGCCGATAGAGATATCATCCTACATTTGAGGAGCTGTAACGAATAACTAAAATCAGACATCATACACGTTAAAATTCACACTCTTATTATATATAAATAGGTACTCGTTTGACCGACTTGAGCATACTAATTGAAAGAAAACCCGGTAGAAAAGATACGGTTGCATTTTTGCAACCGAATTAAATATTGACAAAACGAAATCCTTTCACATTTTTATTTGTCTAACCGCTATTTATGCTTATGTAGTACCGAACAAAATAAACAGAACCGGTCTGGCGTCAATATTTGGCTGTCTTCTTAGAATTCTTAGCCGTTTAGAAGCGTTTAAACGGATTTGAATATGGTCTGGCCCATAGAGTAATAAAGTTGTACAGATGACAAGTCATTCATACATCGACATAGGTATGTTTGCTTACAATCCTAGACATAGTAGCTTGATATTATTGAATCTAAAAGCTTGGACACGTGGAGAAATAAATGATGATAACGGTGACATAAGCTTTAAAAAATTCAATTCAAATTGTAAGTTTGTATATTAGACCAGCTTATTTAACAGTAACATTCAACTTTTTTACGTAGTCTAATAAGATACTTTTCTGGGAAAATATACAAAAAATACATGTTTATACTTTACAACATATATTTGACACCAGTTACATTTTTAGTTACGTAATCGAGGGCGCAGTTTTTGAATTCATTGTTGCCAACCATGGACATATTCGGCGCCGGGCTGATCAACTGGAATTTAAATCCGGTGGTAGCTCTGCCGCTCTTCTGTAAAAATGTCAAGTTGCCACATTTATTTATTTATTTCCTGACATTATCATTCGTTTTGAATCTGTAGTTTTGTATTAGGAGTTTTTAGTTGTGATAATTTAAGCTTAAAAATGTATACTGGCAGACCTAGCAGTAGAATATTGTTCTTTTTAGAACCTCTTTTAATGCGAACTGTACAAGATAACTTAATAGCCGTAAAAAACTCATCGCAACTTATTAGAATATTCTGAACTGGAAAGCGGTAGTAATGGCCCTTTATGTTCCTTAACTGCTGTTAAGAAGGTGAGCTTTGTTGATGTAAATAATAACTGTTTACATATTTATAATTTATTTATTTTTGTTTTTGATGAACACATTGATAAAGATTCTTTAGGCCTGTGTTTATAGATATAGTGATTTTTTAAACTTTAGTTATATAAATGGTAGTGCTAGTCATGAATTAATGATGAATTAATCTTTTTCTAAATTATAAAAAAGAAAATTGGATAAAGCTATTTTTTGAGCAAAAATGTTGTCCCTTTATCAAAGGTTAAAGTGAAATGATTATTGTTGTTAACCAAATGTAAATATCCTCAAATGTATCCCCCAATGAAAAAAATACCGTATATCTTTTAAAATGCTATAAACTTTCCAAATATAAAATGAAAAATCCAAATTCACGAATATATGGTGTTGTTCGCTGTCATGTGAAACAAATAAAGATATACAGCTGACCTAATTCCAATCTCCCCAGTAAAAACGCCTAGAGAAAACACTTAGACATTTTAATGTCTAGACAAGTTGTCTAGACCGAGTGTCTTCGTATATTGCTGCTATAACAAATATGTAGATAGATAACTATAAAACCACATTCATATTTTCGATTTTTTTTCATTTGGCCTGAAGCTCTCGATGAGGAATAAAACTTTAAATCAGTTAGGAACATATCAAATGTATACAACGGAGCAAGCAATCCAAGAAAGAAATACTCAAGCCCGAAGAGCGACTAGTCTATTTAATATAACAGTATTGTAAAAAGCGTTATAACCTATAGCAGTGAAATATGCCAACTAAAGCAGAAAACAGAAAAGATGTTGGAAGCAAGAGAAATGGACTTAACCATGTCATTAAGGAATACCAGTATAGTGCTAATTGGAAACGAAATCAGTAGCTGATGCTTTGTGAATTTTTACTAAATATTTTTCTGTAAATAACATTATCATTTAGAAATATATTGTTTAGAAACAAAGTTTCTTTTAGCCCTTTAATGTAAAATATTATAAAGACTAAAAGACTATTTAAAGATTCGTTTTAGCTAAATAAGACACAACTACATTTTGTTATATGTTTTATATGTAATTTTATGTTGAAAATTGAAATATTATTTATAACGAATATTAAGAATGATGAAGTAAACCGGATGCATTTAGTGATATATTCATGTAAGTAGCAATTAGTTGAAGATGGTTAACTTTATTCTATTTTTCATTCAAATATATGGAAGAGAAGCTGTCATATTCTCCGTCAAAACAAATTAATTTTTCGTTTATAAGATAAAATTTCTCACATTTAGTTATCGGAATTTACCGATAGAGTACGATAAAAGTAATTCAAGACATCCTGCTATTCCTTAAAACCCGCATAAATACATAGAGCAAACAAGTTAATAACATGTTCAATGATTGGGTTTCTTCCAGTTTTTATCGAGAATTTAGTCAAATAAATTCAAGCTCATTACGATAACAACTTTTGAAATGAGTTAAGTCGTATTTCGATTTCAATGTAGCATAGAGACTGTTTTGCTTAATGTGGTGGGCATTTATCTTTTGATAACTAACTGTGGTGGTCTTTAATTGATGTCCGAATACCAGTTTATTTATATCCGTTATGCGCTTTCTATATTTATACAAACATTAATTCATTTCCTAACTGAACGAATATTTTATTCAATTAATGGATAGAAGCTGTGTCAAGTGATTAAATCAAGATATATTAAGGGTATTTTATTGGTTCGTGATTTCATTGCTTACACATCGCATGTTACAATAATCTGCTAATGTCTCTCTTAAATAAAATCTCTTAATCATCATCATCATTTTCAGCTTATTCAACATTTCCAATTATGGTTGTGATGTATGGTGTAGCCTCCCTCACATATTTAAATAATTTCTTTGTAGTTGGGTCCATTGTTTCTATTGTTGGCTATGCGGGCTTAACTTATTCCTGCTAATTTCCTAATATCATGGCCCAATCTCAGGTTTGGACTTCTTCTAGGTCTCTTAATTCCTCGTGGGTACCATGCTGTAAATTTTGTGGTCCATCTGTTGTCCGTTCTTCTTGCCAAGTGTCATTTGAGGGTTTGACTCTGTGGATGACATCTGTTACCTGGGTCTTTTGTCGTATCCACTCTATTCTTTTACAGTCTCCCTTGATTATTCTCAGCATATTTCGTTCCATTGAGCGTTCTGCGACATGCAGTTTCCTTATGATGTTTCGCATGCATAGGTCATGGCTAGTAGTATATATTGGGCGAATGTTTTCTTCTTTAGATAGAGTGGCATTCTAGATTTGAATATGATTGAGTTTCTTCCAAAATTACTTCATGCTAACTTAATTTTATGGTTGATTTCCCGAGCTGTGTATTATTTGTCCCAAATATAAATATTCTTCTACTATTTCCAATGTTGTGTTATTTATTAGAATGTCTTTTCTTTCCACTAGTTCGTTATACATTACTTTAGTTTTTCCTAAATTCATTGAGAGACCCACTTTATTGCTGACTGTATTTAGTTCATTAATTTGTGCTTGTAGTTCTTCAGGACTACTAGCAATTAGGACCGTGTCATCAACGAATCGATAGTTAAGATATTCTCCATCTATTTTTAATTCTTTGTTGGTCCAGTCCAGTTGACGGAAGATTTCTTCTAATGTTGCTGTAAACAGCTTTGGGAATATTACGTCTCCCTGTCGTACTCCTTTGCCAGTTGGTAAATAATAAAGCAATCGTAAATATACGATTCTTTTTGAGATAATAATAAGTTCTGATAAAGTTTTAATTCTAATTTTAGACAAAGCATCCAAAAATACAGTTAGACTGCTCAAGGATGATAGATATAATAGTTATAGTATTACAAATCTTTAATAGGATCACAAATGAAAACAGAGGCTCTTTGTAAAGAGCCTATTTCATATTTATAATATCGATTTACAAATGAAATAATGAAATAGGCTTGTTTTGTGCACCGACGATCTTGTCCAATATTTTCATCAAAAACAGTTAAACAATAAAGATATTTATTACAATCAACAGAATTGCAATTCGAATAGTATAGAGGGTGCTACAAAATCGGTACGAGCATTGGTATCTCGGAAACCGTAATAGTTACGAAGATGGTTAAATTGGGACAAAGTTGCGCCTTGGAATTAGTGATGGGCAAAACCAGTACAATTGGTTGTACTAGCACACTTCGTACAGTACACTTAATTGTATCGTACAGTGCGTGTCGTACAATTGTACGACGAGATTCACGAGATCAAGAGCGGACGGCAACGGAGTAGAATGAATATGAGTCACCCGTAACAGAAGCGTACGAGTACAGTTGTACAAATATAGGAAGAGACTTGGGGATAGCACCGGTCGCGTGTTATTTTATATTTCTCACGTCTCTGGCTATACTTGTTATGTTGTACGATACGTACATATTTACTATGCTACTATACTTTATACTTTACTAATGTACCTAGTAATAAAATCTACAAAATAGCAATACCTTCAGAATTGTTTAACTATAATTATTATATTTTTAAATAATATATTTTCCATAAATCAAGTTCTAGAATACCTACGTATATTTTGAATTTAAATTGAAAATCCTAAAAAAATTACCTATTTGAATTAGGATATTAGAAACTAGGCATATTAGGCATACGTAGAAAGTACCTATAAACTACAAAAATAAATCGCTACTAATTTTCAAGTTAAACCAGAGTACTAATACGATAGCACACCCTATAATATACACAGTACATCATTTCACTACGTACGTGCGTATTACTGCGTATGTAGTGTACGTATTTTGGTTTAAAGCTAATTTAACCAAGCAACAGTTCCCGTAGTATGTTGTGTTGCCGGTCCCCGGTCCCGGGTCCAGTGCTTGCAAAGATGCAAAGTACAATGATAATGGTGGATTGTACGTTTCGTACAATAGAATTGTACGACACGTACACCGTACATTGAAATGTATCGTACATTTTGTACGACACGCACACGTACTTCCCATCTCTACTTGGAATGTTCACCAAGATGCGAGATGCCATCAAAAAAGTTTTACAAATTTCAAGGATGGCTGAGTTTTTTGGATAAAATCAATTTTATTTTTTTCCTGCATTTTTAGCCGACCATACCAACAGGTACGGTAGGCTATTAAGATCGACAAAAAAAATTTTTTTTCACTCAAAATGAGTTATTTGGGTCATAAAAAATGACCTAAATACAACATATTTTCATGGTGTCTGTCTGTCGGTTTGTCCGTCTGTCTGTAACACGATAACTCAAAAACCGCTAAACCGAGAATCTAGCCATTAGTTTTTGGTGGGGGTGGGGGGTTGGTAAGGAGGTAGGGAGGGGGTTAAAAACTCAAAGTCGCAGTTTTTGAGATATTCCGTATTTCCGTAGTCCGTTTTTGAGAAAATCCGTGTGGAGAACTCCAAACCCCCATCGGACGCGACCCCAGGTGGCGGATAAGGGAAATAACCGCGGACGAAAATTGGAAAAATTCCTTTACTTTGAAACTAAAAGAACTGCCTACCAACTTTTTATTAACATATTTTAGTATGGGCGGCTATACGTGCCTCCCGGGGCCAATTTTTATATCAGGTTTTGAAAGAACTCGGTCGCCTAAGTACAATGATATGCCACGCTCATTTTTTTATATTTTTATATACTCACTAAATGCATGTTTAAATTGTACGATAAAACTGCGCTATATTAAGAGGTGGGGTGTTGAAGGTAAACTTTTATTGATATATATGAGCCACAATAAGCCCTTTCAATTGTAGTGAAGGGTCTGTAATGTAAGGCTCTCTCCTGGTTAAAATCCATTTTTTTTCTATGAAAAACACTTTCCTATGATCCTACTATGAGACACGTGAAATAAGTATTAACTTTCTTCTTTTCCCTTTCATCGCGTCGGCCTTTGAACTACGCATTAAGCTTGAAGTCCATGCGGGGTACTCGCGCGTCGAATCATCACGGAACTAGCAGCACCACATCAATTAAGCATTATTGTTTTACAGAAACCCGTCGTCTCGGGTGATGTCACATCACTTTACGACTCCCGTTCTTGTACCGGTAAGTACGCCGTGTGTGTCTCGTGGCCGCGAGACGCCTACGACCAACAACACGCACCAAGCCTAAGATTCGTCATCGGAAGGCCTTCGGATACAAGGAGTACGAGAAATTAGCCGAATTATTTATTTACTAAACGCTCACTTACTTGTTGGTGTTAATTTAATGACATAGGAGCTAGTAGTGGGAACTATCGAATGAATACTATCGAAACATTCGATAGTTGCAATTCATTCGAATAATTCGATAGCTAGTAAGAAAACATTCGTCGAAAACTATTCGAATAAAAATTATCGAATAGATGCCTCATCTGCCTTGAAATATTGTATTCTAGTAATTCGGCAGCAAAAACCATTCATTTATAAAATTCATTCATTTATAAAATTAATTTATTCGTCAGGATAGATTTTAATAAAGTATAAACTGGATTTTAGTTGTCGTCCGGCGACGTAGGTTTCTTTCCTAGAAAACTGACGGCGGTCGGTGGCAATGCTATGAAAGAAGCCGGCATCTTTGATTTTTTGCGGAGTCAAATAAAGATAAGGACACATTATATTTTTTTATTGAGGTGCTAGTATTTACACAGAAAATACATTATGAAGAGCGCTGTTGCCATATATTCGTATTAGTTGGTATTAGCAAAGAATATTATTCTTTAGCATTAGTTAGTTAGGGATAGTATGTCTATATGTTTTGCAATTTTTATTAATATTCTGTTATTACACTGCAATACTTTTTATTTTGGATGTAGGAAAATGACTTTTAATATTTTTAAGCAAAGACTGGTTTAATAAATAATAATATCAGTAATAATTTGTTATACCTATTAACAACAAAATTTAAAATCATTTAATAATATAAATTTTTTTTTTAAGTAGTAGCAAAATATAAACAACAAATAGAAGTCAAAAGTATTTATATTAGATCCAATTTAAAAATAATATAGTTTCTAAATGGCAACGTTGGTTTATTAAATAATAATAATTTTGTTATATTAACAACAAACTTTAAAATCATGAAATATAAACATTTATTAATTTTCTAAGCATGCAGTGTAATGAAAGGAAAATATAAATAAAAAATTAGAAATCAAAATTATTTATATTACTTTTTATTACTTTATATTACTATTTAAAATAATATTTACTTTTACTGGCATTTACTTTAAAAAATAAATGAAATATTTCTTCGCAAAAAACTACATGTAAGAGAATTAGCATAAACAAAATACAAACATTGTTAACTTTTTTTAAATTGGCACGTGTAAAACTTTCAATTTAATTTTTTCAATTTTTTTTTCGAAAATTTTTTCCAAAATTTGAGTTCGATAACCACATTTACGTAACCACATTACTTAAATATGATTATTAAGTTCAAAATTCATAGTATTAAAACATCTAAAATACAAATATGTATTTTTAAAATTAATTGTAAGTTGATCTCATCTCTCTTAAAAATTGCTACTTCTCAAAATTTCCCATTAAAAAATGCAATCTAACCTAACCATAATATACCATATAAAATTAAATAATTGAAAGATCGGGCTATGGAAAATCACACAAATTTTCGGCAAAAATTTTGACCAATTCGCACACAATCGTCAATTAAAAAAACTACTATTTTAGTATTTTAAATATTTTAATAAACGCAAAAATAGCATAGTATTTACAAGGCGAAGTTATAAAAATTTGGAAGAACTAATAATGCACTGACGCACACAAAAATCAAACGAATACTAAATTTCATTTATCAAAAACATTCGATAGTCGTGGCTCGTGGCGCAACGATAACCATTTAGTCGCACGGCGAGGTTGTCACTTAGTATACAAATGAATGAATGATTTTATTCGAATAAAACCATTCGATAGTTGAAATCATTCATTCAGTAACCATTCGATAGTCTAATTCATTCGATAGTTCCCATCGCTAATAGGAGCCGCTGTCTTAATTGTTTGTTCTATACCAAGTGTCTCAGTACCTCTCTTGATATGCATATGGTACCGTAAAAGACCGAAATTAGTTAAAGTTGACATTTTCGGATAAATATCGACACATACTAAATAGCTGGAAAAAGTCCGAATATTGGTTAATCTTATTATACATTTCATCAAAAAACGATATGCTATAAATTTAACAATATAAGATATAAAAAATAATATTACCACTATATCAAAATAAAACACCACAATACACCAAAACACTTTACTTTACACACTGGATGCGCTAATCATGTTCATATTAGCATGATCAGCAGATGATTAAAACTAAAAAAAATTCCTGTTATAAAATTGAGGTCTAATCATCTGCTGGTGGTGCTAACAGGGTTAGGGAAACGCGCTTTCAATGTTTAAAGAAAAGTATTTTGGTGTATTGTGGTGAATTAGTGTTTCAGTTTTCTGCTGTAACATCAAAGGTTCCAACTTTGTAACTGTAAAAACAACTATATTCCTAACAAATTTATCTGTTGTTTTGGAGTAGCTTTATTGATTACTGTTTGCCTAAAACTACTGAAATGTTATTCAAGTATCTTAGGTACTAAAAGATTAGTTTAAATTGGACGTGCCAAAACTTTCTGATGTTCATCGTGGGTTCTCATACAAACAGTTTGTTGATGTTACAGTAAAAGTGAAAGATAATTCGACTTTTATTCATTTTGACGAAGTTTTACAAGTTTTGAGGAAATATTGATAGAGCTAACATCCAAAACTAATTCTTTCAAAATAGTTTGCACCCCACTAGCATCCCATTTATTTCTGCACAATGTAGAATGGTTAGGAAGGGGGTTAATCACCTCGACTTTACAGATCTCTTGTGTGTTTTCCTTTCTTGAGTTATAACGAGTTAGAACTCACCATACAGGACAAGGCTTTAACAAAAACCAGTATCTGAGACGGCTCCACAGAGGCCAGCTCTCCATTCTGGACATCAGCCGTACCAAAGTTCATGGCACGAACTTCGTCGTCTCTGCGCACATAGTGATAAGGTTTTCTAGTGTTTCCCCATTTACCCCACAGAATCTGCCTTTGCCGTTGTTTCTCAGCTTCAGCCTACTAAGGTGTTCGTTGAAGAGACAGTGTTCTGTTAGAGACCCCGTGACAATCCGAAAGATTGTTTTTGCTAAAATCAAGGAAAATCTATGATTTTTCTCGGTCGTAGGCTCTGAGGAATTTTTTCGAGTGTCTTAGACCGTTGGAGGACTCCCATTCCATGTTACGGATGGAGTTTTCCAGGTTCTTCGGTGCCGCCTTTAGTTAGTTAGTTTCCTCTGGAAAACAGAACGGTTCTGGTCCAGTGTCCGTTCCTTTTCTAGCTATTTCTTTATTAGCTGGCTTTTCTAGCCATTTGCTTTTTCATTGCCTTCTATCCCTTGGTGAGCGGGCATCCAGAGTAGGAGGACTTTATTTTATTTGCCTATTCGTTCAGCTTCTCTATACATTCTTTGAACAACTTCGAATTGATGGTTACTGAGTTGATCGCGTTTACTGTTGCTTGACTATGGGATAAGAAGGCTATTTCTTCATAATACTCACTATCTGACCCACCAACCTGATAATTGCCATTATCATCATCATCATCGCATACCGGTTACTGTCCACTGCTGGACATACGCCTGCTCTAAGTTCATCCATGTTTTGCAGTTCTGAGCAGTCATTATCCAATTCCCAACGATTCTTTTTATACATATGCGCTATACATATGACCCATGTTTTGAACCTTTTTTTTCCTTGACCTTTGTTATTTGATAACCTTAGTTCGTTGTTTGATGGTATTATTGGATATTCTGTCTCTTTTAGTGACTCCAAGCGTGATTCTCTCTATTGCTCTTTAACCTGCTCTCCTAATTGACTAGATCATCTAAATGTATTCATCTAGCAAAATAAAACAGGTCATCAGTCAGATTGCTTCAGTGGGACTGTCTTGCATCAGTGTCTTCTAATATAATTCGCTGCCGTTTTCAAAAACTTTCTATTTTTCTGTGCTGGAACAACGGCCCAGCTACGTCGAAACACCGGTTCTCGATACATCACCGAAGTTAAGCGACGTTAGACGACGCGAGTGGATGGACGGATTATCGTTTGGTAATTCTGTCGTACGGTCTAAGTATGGTAAGAGTGAAAATCCTATTGACACACACTGCTGATTTTCACCGATTCGACGCTAGATGAGATTGCATATCTACTAAGTAAGAGTCGATTTAGACACACAGTAGACACAAGTCAGTAGACCATTGACAATTATATGGCCGATAACCGCGGTTCGGATTCCGCCTAAGCAAAGTAGGCCCTATCCAGATTAACCTTAGCAGCAAAAAGGATACATTAACATAAAATATTTTTTTGTTCTGTGTTGCTATTCTTAGTAACTCAATAACTAACAAAAAAATCAATTATTATTGTATTTATTACTAATTTTAAATTCATTCCATGCCGCAAAGAGATATCCCAATACATTTCAATATATTAATGTTTTATTTTTATTTACATACTGTTACTTATACTTCAAACATTGTTTACAGAATTCAAACATTATTTTTAACACCTTTGAAGTGCTATATATATTTACTTGTTTTCTTAGCTTCTGTTTGTTTATCTTGCATTGTTATGTATAGTGGATTAAATCTTCTTAACATATAAAATCTCCGTAAAAAGAGTTTTAATACATTTTTATTTGAAAATTTTTTTTTGTTTTTGATTTTTGAAAATATTGTGAAAATATTTTTTTTAAGCAAAAATAATGCCGAATGTATTCAGTTGGGTGTTGGGACCTTTAGTATTAAACACAAATAAGACATATAAATATCAAATCCCCCACATTAGACCTCCAAAAAACACTTCGGCTTTTTTTGGACTGGGTGGCTACTTTTGTGTAAGCCCACATAGTGTTAAAGCATCAATAAGCAGATGATTAAAAACTACAAGAACGCAAAATGACATTCCTCGCAAGTTCTGAAGTATAAAAGGCGATAGGCCGCAAGTGGTTCATGATTGTTGAGAAAAGTTTCAAACTGGAGTCGGTTTTTGATATTTTTCCACTAAATTGAACGATTTCGCTACCAAAATAATTTATGGAGCGAGTAGTGTATCTGAAAATGCCTTTATGTGATTCGCATTAGATAAGACATTATAGCGTTTGTCGCTATAGCCATTAAAATACTATTTTTAATCATTGCTGATGATGCTAACATGGGTTAACGAAACGCGCTTCCAGTGCAAAAATAAGTGGTTTTTTGTGTTTAGGTGGTGAATTGGTGTTTCCTCTCCTGTCAAAATAATGCTAAAAATTTTTAATAATAATTTGTTATTTTTAAAATATCATAATATTTATTGTTTTTTTTTTTTTTTTTTTTTTTTTTTTTTTTTTTTCGTTTTTTGTTTCTTGACAGTGAACTTAAAATTTTATTCAATCATTCAGATTTCCTAATTTTTGGCCTCTGATACACTCGTCGCTCTTAACGTATTACACTATAACAACAATAACTACAATCGAAATATAAATCTGGTTGCTCCATATTCTAAATTTTGTAAGCAATTTCCTTACATTATGTCTCGCATCTGTAATAGTTTTTTTGAAAACTTTTTTTTTCAATTATTTATTACTTTTTTTTTTTTTTTTTTTTTTTTTTTTTTTTTTTTTTTTTTTTTTTTTTTTTTTTAAATGGATTTTTTAAATTAATTAAAAAAAAAAAAAAAAAAAAAAAAAAAAAAAAAAAAAAAAAAAAAAAAAAATTATAATAAACAATATTATAGAATCTTAAGTAAAGTAAATTTTATTATGAGACCCTTTTTTAATCATTTGTATTAAAATTTTTATATAAAGTACAGGGAAAAACCTGAAAATTACAGAAATTAGTATAAAATAAAAATATATTAATAAATTATTAAGTATTAATAATTTTCTCTGCTACAAAAGTTCTCCCTGTCTAACTGTTTGAGCTCTATTTCAAGATCCCCATAAGCCCCTAAATTTTATATATTTGAGTCATTTAAATTGAGACTGAAGTTTCATGATCGTTATGCACTGATGCGGTTCGTCAATGCGTCGATGCGATGGATTGTACTGCTCTTCGGTGGAATGTCGTGTTTTTGGGCTAACCATCTAAAGAAACAACACACTGGACAAATTTCGCATCGAAAAATCGACGTATGACGCCTAGTGGGTATTGGCACAGTATTGGGCTTTGGTAATAACAGATCTGTTTTGTACACCGAGTTTGTGATTAAGATTTGATGTACATTATTAATTAGAAAGATAAACATTTTTACAGTGGATTATTAAGTAAAATCTTCAGGATAGGATACAGTGCATCAAGATACTTAAAAATAAAGTTACCTTAAATAAAAAAGTCATCCAATTTACAAATTGTGAAGATAAATTTATTATTGCATAAGTCAATGATTGAAGCTTTAGAAAGAAAAATTCTAATGCTGACAAACTTGACAAAATACTTGTCAAAATATCAAGCAAGTACGTACTTCTTCTTATAATCCAATTATTCAAATAGCTCCTAGTGATATTATATCAATATCATCATTATTATTTTTTTTGTTCAGATGTTGAATGAGTGGGAGGGGAGGGGTTGTAATCACTGCTACCTTAAAGATATATTCTGTACCCCTCCTTTGAGTTATTTCAGATTCTAGATACCTCAGTAAGGTGGAGGCTGGAGGATCTGTCTCCATTTTCTCTACCTCTATAAGTTGATCTCTCCTTAGATCAGTTTCTCTCCTGATACCAGTTTTGTCGAATTTATAATAGAGGATATATCCTTCTTTTTCTATCGCCTCCTTGGATTTGAGGTCAATTCTTATTGTGATGACCTGCCCATGACCCTCCTCCCTCGAGTTGATAACTTTTGTTTAGATAAATTCAACTTTTAATTGTCTGTTACACGATTACCATTTTCAATTATATATCCTCTACCTCGTCCTCTACTTACTAGAGTGTAGTATATTGTCAAATATTGTGCAAACTTGTTTTAGTCGATGACACATATAGACCATTTTTATTAAAACTTGTTAAGATTGTTTTTATCGGCCAAAGAAAAAATGTCCATGGCAAAAGTAAATCTATAGGTGGTGAGAGCAAATGATAAAAATGTGAAAGCCCGCTTAACCAAAAAATGTATTGATCATATGTTGATTTTTTTTATTACAAGTTGATTGTATTGATCAAAAATCAAAATCAAAGGTTTTAATTTGTCTATAATAGAATATAGCTTTCTAACGATTTATGTTTGTGACTTCTTTCAGATGTATTGCAATAATAAAAATATATTGATCATAATATGTTGATTTTTTATTACAAGTTGATTGTATTGATCATAAAATCAAAAGGTTTTAATTTGTCTATAATAGAATATAGCTTTCAATGATTTAGGTTTGCGACTTCTTCAAATGTATTGCAATACATATTATCTATATATAGGGTGAAAAAAAATCTATTTCTATAACATAGGGTGAAAAAAAATTAAGAATATTTCTTCATTTTTCTCCTTCCAGCTGTTGGTTCTTTTCGTCTAAGTTTGAAATTAATTTTATATGTCCTGCATTCCATAAGTGCAGACAAATAAAATTGATTCCTGTACATCTCTCATTAAACTTCTTTGCTTTAATTCAAAATATATTAAATAAATTAACTGCAAAGTTTACAGAGACATGAGTGGATACCAGGGTGGATACTCATTCTTTTACAACAAATACATAACATTAAATATTTATAATTTTCTAACATTCTCGACTGTTCTTATGTAATTTTTATATAGGCATAACGGTGACAGTAAAAAATCTATTTTAACCGAGTTGTTTGGGTCGATTTTTTCTGCTGTTCGATCGTGTGGAACTGGCTGCTAAATAATGAATAAAAAGATATAAAATAAATACAAACCGAAGCGTTCAGCAGCACCGCGAACAATTATTTACTCTAATCGTATGGTAATTAAATTAAAGAACATATTACGACTGCTAATCCAGCATTAAATGGTTAATTTGCCTTTATTATTGTTTAATCGCTAGAACAACTGCGCTCTCGTAGTCTGCTGCGTGTAACAGTAAACAACAGCCGACTTTTTCCAACCAATAAGCTATACATTAAATAGAAAATTCTCTCGGTCGCACTTGCCGATTAATTATTCTGATAGTGCTGATAAAAAATTGCTGATTATTCCCAACGTGAAGAAACAGCCGCTGGCTCTTAGATATAGTTTGTTTTAATGATAGATAATTGGTGGAGCTTTTGAAACTGTAATTTTTCAATCAAACATTTTGTAAAAAAAAAAAGAATCGGATTAAACTATTTTAATATTTTATTTTTATATCAATATATAAATGTTTTTGATAAAGTTTAATTGAGTTTTTCCCATAAGTACTCCATGCTTCACTTAATTCTTCTATTGATTTGCAGGTCGCAGAATGCTCAATGATACAAAATATGCTGGGAATAACTAAGAAAGACCGAAAACCCAGGTAATAGATGTCATCCACAGAGTCAAATCCCCCACTCATGCGGCAATGGGTGGGACACCTGGTAAAGAGGAACGGACATGGACCACAAAATCATGGTGCCCACGAGAAATTAAAATATTTTATGCGGATCCAGGCCAAGCAGACAAAACAACGACAAGACCAATACATTCATGTTTTACGACAGAATTGCGACAAATCCAATACATTTCTGCGACATTTTTTGTCTCATTTTGTTTTGTTTCAAAATTTGGAGACTTTTCAATGTCCCGTCTCGAGTCGGTAAAGATCAAAGTGTCATGTTTTGTACGTATATTTTACGACAAGTTGTCGGCGCAGTGTGGGATGGCGTGTGCTGCCAACAGTAAGAGATCAGTGAAATCACATATAGTTAATAAAACTCATTCGCAACAACTAAACTTCTTGACTTTGTTGTACATTAGTCCTCCAGTGTGGACAATTTGTCCCAAGTCTGTCTTAAGTCAGAATCCCCATTTTTTGTCGCAAGTTTGTCTTGTTTTAAAAATCTTCAAAATCGTGTTTACTTTTGCCGCCTTGGTGTGGACCCGGCATTAGAACAATGGCAGCCGACTTTTTCCGATCAATAAGCCATACATTAACAACAAACAGAACAACAAAGTGTGAAATTTTAAACAAAATGCGGAAAACAGCGTTACAATACCCGAACAGCAATAATTAAAATCAAAAGGTGACGCCACTTCCTATCTTCGACACATTAATGCGCGGCACCAGAGAAAAATACAGCTAATAATAGAAGGAAAAATCACCGGAAAACACAGCATTGGGAGGAAAAAACAGTCATGGCTGCGTAACATAAGACATTTGTAACCCCCAAATTCACGGAAACACCATTATCCATCAAGTTCTGGGCAGAGATCAAATGCCATATTGATCGTCAACCCCTCAACAGAGAGGCATCTAGGGAGGAGGAGGAGGAGGAAATATAGGTTATTGTTAGTATTGCAAAAGTGAATATTCTTAGACAAGGTACCCTTTCTAATCTAAGGATTAAAACATATTCCTTAAATCCAGTTCATGGTATTGAATATAATGACGTTGCATCTTATGGCTTTACAGCTAAAAGTGCTACTTTCTAAAGTTAAATTTAAACCAAACCAATAATTTTTCCAGTTTTTATTTATACTATTTTATGAATATATCCATCATCGTTTCTAGGCATATTGCTGTATTTATATGGGTTTCAAGCACAAACCACTGTCTTCTACTACAAAAGATTTGCTGAGTATTGTGACATAGTGTAATGAACATAACTTCGAGTTAACTACGCTAAATTAAAAACAAAACAAAATAATAACACTAAATTATAACATTATTACTGATAGCCCAATGATAATTCTAACAAACGTAACTTGAATCGGTTGGTATAACAAAGCCATCATTAAACATCTGAAATCTGCAGTGACGAAATGCATGCTATGCAGTTTATGAAACAATGGACATCATGCGTATCGTGTCTACATAATGTAGGTAATGTCAGAAATATGGAAAACTTTAGCAGATATGTATTTATAACGATTTCTTTATTGAAACGTGTAATATCATGTTAATTTGCTTCTGAATAAACAGATAAATCAAACAGTTAAACGTTTGTAAATACATTTATGCAACATTATCGACGACTTTGCGCATTTCGTTCGGAATTTAAAGAAACGAATAATACAGAAAGCTCATTAAGATTTTATTTTCAATCCCGATTATTAATATTTTAGCATTTGGTAGTAGGCAACCAAATAAAAGATAATTTATTGTCAGAATACCGATCTAAATTTATTTGATCAGATGGTAAGGAATTTCCAACGGATATTATATATACGGACCCACCTATATCTATTTTACAGGGTGTACCTAACTCGGCTCTGACTCTAGTCTATAGTTGAGAATTTTATCAATCTTGGTGGTACGGATGACTGACCAAACGATCATGAATGATTAAGGCCAATCGATTTGAGAATTGTTATCATTTGTTCTCTAAGTATATTTTAGTTCAAATATCGTTTGAAATATTTTCGTTTATTTCAATATCTTCGATTTGAATATGCCATTTTCCCACTATTTTCCTTTGAATTTATATCCTATAATTTCTAGTATGTCACTGATTGGCAGTAGACATCAATTATTACAGCTAAGCTATAAGCATTATACTAATACCATGTACTAGATATAGATGGGATACTGACATAAAAGCTTTGTTCGGGTTCTTGTTATTACCGATTCTGAACCGTCCTAGAACTCTGCAGCGCATGCGCATATGAAATATGTCTTCATATTTCCTTCTGCGCATACGCATCACAGTTCTAGGACGGTTCAGAATCGGTAATAAGAGAAACCCGAAGTAAGCTAAAACCAATAAGTCCGTCAGTTAGAGCCACCTGGTGATCCGGACGAGACTAATGGAGACTTTTGTCATAATTTTAGCCGTTACTTTTAACGCTAACTAAAACGGTAACGTTATTGAAGCGCAAAATTATTCCTTGTAAAATACAAAATAATAAATATAGTATTTTTTACTACATTTTATGCTTTATTAGATCATTGGAGGTGTAACATAGTTAAAACAAAAATAAAATTATGAATACATACAGTTTAAACCACAAAAATATAGCAAATAGCGCATATTTTTTTGATTTAAAAATAAATTATAACATAGGTAGTAAAAATATTATAGACTACCAATTAACTGTTACTAAAGATATTATATATTGCCGACTATGTAGGCACTTAACTATTTATGATTAAACGATTTTATTATAACATGTCCAAAATGTCTTTATTAAAAAAGTTATCACACGAAAGTACTTAACACGAAAATGATGATCGACTATAAATATCAAAATATACAAACTAATAAAAACAAAAACTATAAACATAAATCACCGAACTTTCCAACAAATCAGGAAGATCTGAATTATATAACAATAATTATTTAAATAATGATTTAACAATAACTGGACGGATCACTAACATTTTGTTAAACAGATCAAAACTGGACCACATAGGGGCTGTCATGTCATCTTCATTTATAAATTAGAGTCCTATACTTTAATTTATTTTGCGCCGTCCGGTGCTGCGGAAGAAACTAAATTTGTAGTTCTAGAAAATTACTATTGAGTGTCCTTGAGAGTAGGGCCTGGCTATAAGCATGCGTGACGTGAGCTGTCAATTATTGCGGAAGATTGCCTCTGCGATCCAATTTGCCAGCCTGGAACTCTTTCCATACCTAATTTATTTAAAAATTAATTTTCTGTACAGTTTTTTCTGTGAATTTATCCGATATGTTAATAGTTATTCTGCTATTCGTCGACGAATCCAATAAATCAAGGATCATTAAAATCGACCCAGCAGTTTTTTTAGCTAGAAAATGTGTAACTTACCCGACTTTGTATTATTTATTTAGATTTTCTGTTGAAATTTTCGACCCACGACTTTGCAGCAAACTGATAATAGGTTTATCAATCATCATCAATTTCAGCTTATTGAACCATTTCCAGTTATGGTGTAGTCTCCCTCACATATTTAGATAATCTCTTTGTCTTTGGGCCCATTTTTGTCTATTGTTGGCTATGCGGGCCCAAGTTATTCCTGCTAATTTTCTAATTAGCATAGACCAATTTTAGGTTTGGTCTTCTTCTAGGTCGCTTAATTCCTCGTGAGTAACATGCTGTCATTTTTATGGTCCATCTGTTGTCCGTCCTTCTTGGCAGGTGTCCCACCCATTGCCACTTGAGGGATTTGATTATGTGAATGACATCTATTTCCTGGGTCTTTTGTCGTATCCATTCTGTTCTTTTACGGTTTGTCTTGGTTATTCCCGTCATCTTTCGTTCCATTGAGCGTTGTGCGACCTGCAGTTTCCTTATAATGTTCGTTTTAAGTGTCCAGGTTTATGCATAGGTCATGACTGGTAGTTCACACTGGTCGAATGTTTTGCGCAATTAAATTATTTTATCTATGTAAGTTACCGTTAAACATTACATTTTTAGTACTCTCTACACCCTGTAGAAAAGAAAAAAGGTGACAACTAGAATATCTGAATATTGATAAAGAAATAATACAAAAACCAATAACAAGACCTAGATCTGAATAATGCATTGGCGAGATAGCATAGATGCACACAATGGAAATCGGCGTAGAGAAAAAATAAATAAAAATTTAAATTAGAAGACTAGCCGGCTTTGAGATAAAGAGATAAACTGATTTATTTTGGATAGGTCCGGGTTAGGCGTGGCGGGCAAATGAATAATTGTGGTCCGGTCCTGCGTCGGTTTGTCGTGTTCAACGTGGGACGCTTTTAAGATTTTTTTAATGTAATAGAGAATTAATTTTAAGTGTTTTTACTTAACGTTTGAATGTGAAAAATATCATTAAACTGCATCGATTTAAATAAGGCTTATACAGGGTTGTTCATCACATACGACACGGAGTATTGTAGGTAAACGATTAGATTTTTACAAATTGTAAGTTTTGGGTTCGTTGAAGGACTATTAGAGCTACAATTTAAAAATAATTTTACAAGATACAGGGTGTCCCAAATAAGTAAAAGATGTTATAGTTGTATTTTTTTAAATGGAACACCCTGTATACTATTCTATTTTTAGATTCTACAATTGAAATAAAGGTAAATTTGATTAAGGTTTATTACACTAAACCTTACAGTTTTTGAAATATTTTCAATTTTGTAAAATTGCAGTAAAAAAATTACGGCTTCATTTCTCCAAGGGTATAAAAGCTTTTAATACTAAATATTTACTGTTATTGATCAGATATCGTGTTGCAATAATAAAAGCTGTACTACCTTATACAGAGTGTCCAAAAATTTACATTAAATAATTACTAGCTTTAAACGGCAATAACTTGTTTAATTTAACTGGAACACTCTGCATATTTTACGTGAATCAGATGCACGATTTAATTATCTATCAAATTGTTTTATACCATTTTTTCCTATCTCTTCAAGTTTTCGTAGAAAATGCAATTTCCGAGGCATTTTCTTATAATTTAGAGCTCATTTTTTATCACTATACTCATGGAATATTGACATTTTAGATTTTTTTAAAGCAACATATGAACAACATGTACAAGTGTAGCCCATTTGTTTACAAAAAGAAAACTATTTAACTTTATGTAAAAGAGTATACCAATTATTACTAATTATTAATATACCACCATTATTTCCACCCAAAAATTAGTTAATTGCATACTTAATTGTTTTAATTAATAAATTATTCTAAATAAATGTGGATTTGACTCAGCAATCAATACAATAAGTTATGAAAATGAACGTATCTGTTATAAATCAGCATTTGTTAAAAAATTATTAAATAAAATTTATAAGGTGTTATTTTTTACCACACTGTCTAATACACATACAAAATTCAGTTTTTTATTATTTGGAGCAATTATTATTAATCAACGTAAACAGTCAATTGATATAGTTGATACTGGGATATTATTAATTAGTCATCATTAACAAAAAATATTTAAACAGTTTTTTATCTTTTAATGAAGCAAGCGAACTATATTGATAATATTAGTACATGTACTCTTTGAAAACTTTTGTGCATCTGATTCTCGTAAAATATACAGGGTGTTCCATTTAAATTAAACAAGTTATTGCCGTTTAAACTCAGTAATTATTTAATATAAATTTTTAGTACACTCTGTATAAGGTAGTATTTTATTTATTATTAACACAAAATCTGATCAATAAATAAACTTCAGTAAATATTTAGTATTAAAAACTTCGGTACCCTTGGTGAAATGAAGTCTTAAAATCTTTACTGCAATTTCATAAAATTGAAGATATTTCAAAAACGGTAAGGTTTAAGTGTGATAAACCTTAATAAAATTTACCTTTATTTCAATCGTAGAATCTAAAAATATAATAATATACAGGGTGTATACCATTTAAAAAAAATACAACTATAATATTTTTTACTTATTTGGGTCACTCTGTATCTTGTAAAAATATTTTTAAATTGTAGCTCTAATAGTCCTTCAACGAATCCAAAACTTTTGTAAACATTTTGTAAAACGATGTACTTAAACAGCCGTTAAACGGTAGCCTACTAAAATGCTGTTAATAGATATTATGGTCGTTGATGTCGGCGGAAAGTAATGCCTAGCGATAGGCATTTTGCAAGAGCACCTGTGGCTCCGTGACTGAGGCTATTGCTCCGTGAGCGATAGGTCCGTGGTTCAAATCTCACGCCGGACCAAGACTTTTTTATTTTTTTTTGCTTATAGCGTGATCTTATTGCATTGACTTCACTCTTTTTGGTTGGATTGGTTTAGTTATTTGGCGGGTTGGTTAGCGTGGTTATTTGGAGGGTGTTAATTCATTGGTTAGTTCGTTATTTGGTTTACTAATTTATATTTGTTTTTTATATTTTTTTACAAGTGTCAAGGTTAGTTGCGTTGGTTAAGTTGGGGTGGTTTTCGTGGGGTGGATAGCGTTATAAAATTCCTATATTTCATAAAACCCTCAAGTGCGTCTCATCAACGACGTCATACCTATTAACGGCATTTTAGTAAGCTACCGTTTAACGGCAGTTTAAGTACAGCCTTTGTAAAAACCTAATCGTTTAGCTACAATACTCCGTGTCGTATGTGGTGAACAACCCTGTATACGGGGTGTAACGATAACCGGAATTAACAGGAATTCTTCGATTGATGTAATAAAAATGACTTTATACAATATACCCAGGATTGTCTTTACAAGAGGAAAAACTTTTTTATTATTGACATTTTGAGAAAAAGCATTCTTCATAAAATTTCGCTTGTTCTAAAATGGATAATCCCGTTTATGCTTTTCCAAATTTCCATATCGTTTTTCATCATTTCCATATCGGGATGCAAATACAGAAAACAATTCTGTGGCTCTTATTTTTTTAAAATAAATATCTTTTTTTAATTTTTAAACATAAATAACTCGGTTATTTTGAATTTATTTGAATAACAAATATCACTCTTTTATGGAGATCTACCAGTCCTGGTCCATGTTGGGAGTTACACTCAGAGATAAAATACCCAATCATACAATACGAAATCGAAAAGGAAAGAGATGCGGTGATATCTGTCTTACATCTTAAATGGAATTGGGCAGGACATGGAAATTGGGCAGGCTAGGATGACAGATGGACGGTGAACAAAGAGACTTGTGGAATGGAAACCGAGACACGAGGCCTATAGAAGCAGAGAACGACCTCCTAGTCGATGGACAGATGATATTAAGAGGGTGGCTAGAAACTGAATTCAAGTGGCACAAAATAGAAAGGAATGACTAGAGTTAAGGGAGGCTTTTGTTCAGCAGTGGACGGTATAAGCTGGATGATGACCAGTCCTGAAAATATGTGCACTTATTTAGGACTCTCCCTCTATAAGAGAGAGGTACCATTGTAAAATAATGAGGTGTAAAATAATGAGGTTAAAATCAATTTAGATTTTGTCGTTTCTCAGTAATGTTTAATGCAAGACAATTTCTAAACTAATTTCGAATAAAAGTATTTTATAGTAGGCATTTAAGTTTAATAACGTATTTAATGTAGTTAAACGTACATGGTGAATTACGAGCTTGTCGATTGTAAGTGAAGAATCTTCTTTTGCGTCTTTACGATCCGAAATAGAAAGCTGCCCGCATAAACGAAATATTAGTTAAAGTCCGAACTGAGCTCCGGAATTTCAGCAGCAGTTATTTTCTGTAGATAAAAATAAGTAAAATAGTTCGTATAGCAGGTATGTCCTAAAAAATGCTTAGTTTCCGAGATACAGGGTGTAGAAGTTTCATTTGATTCGATTTTTCCCATCGTCTGAAGTAACGTCAATATTTGATGAAAATTGTGTCTGAGGAGTTTGAGAGAAATTTAATTTTAAAATCAATATACCTCCTACTTGTAGAGGCCGCCTACATTATTTGACTGGAGTATTGATTCGTCCGGTACCTATATAAAACTACTGAGTAAAAAAATATACATTTACGACGTTTTTTACGTAAAGAAGATCTCTTGTTAAAAATCGCAACGAGTAATGATTCCCGAGATATTTAGAATCGAAATTATCAATACCTGTCATCATTGACTTATTAAACAAGTTGACTAATAAATTATTAAACTGAAATCATAAATTTGAAATGTTTTGTGCCAAAAGTACGGCAGTAACTGTTTTATCATCATTTTTTCGAAGAAAAATTTAGGATTAATTTAAAGAAATAAAAAGTTCCCAAATTTACCATTTGAGTCAAATAACCATCCACTCATGTTTATTTTTTGTCAATAATGACATGAATTGACTATTTCCATTCTAAATATCTTGAGAACGGTTGCTCGTAGTGATTTTTACCAAGAGACATTTTTTGCGTAAAAAAGCAAGGAAATGTAAAAAAATATATTTTTGACTCACTGGTTTTATACAGGTACGGACGAAAAGTTATTACTCTTCAAAACAGTTAAAACACATGCAGGTGGCGCTCCTTGCAAATAGGAGTCATATTGACATCAAAATCAAATTTCTCATGTCAAAAAACTCACAGACACCAATTTTCATCCAAACATTGACGTTACTTCATAAATTATTTCGAAAAAATCATCGAAATAAAGATGAAACTTCTACACCCTGTATCTTCGAAACAAAGCATTTTAGGAAATACGAACGTTTTTTACTTATTTTTATCTGCAAAATATGCTGCCGAAGTTTCCGGAATACAGTTCGGACCACCCTGTATATGACCCCAGGACATTATTTCAGCTCTTCACCGAAAGACCGAAAATGGCTGGCTTACCGAAATTGATTAATTTACATGCAACCTCCTCGAACGCCGTAAAATTTGTTACTTTTTTTATTTCGTCGCGTTCACCTTACAGTAATTACTGCTGGTTATTATATACATTTCTGCGGGATTAAAAACATTAATTTTTCCATTAGTGTCATTGTAACGTTCGTGGGATTATTCTCTTGTCTTCATCGGTTAGTTTTTTTTTCATTACTTTTCGATCCTCGATTATTATTTCAACTTTCTCTACTTAGTTTGAGAAAGAGACGAAGAAAAAACTGATGTAAGGATTATTTCAAATCTATTATCTCAAAAATTATACTTAATAACTAAATAAGTCTTAAATTAAGTACACCAAAATATGTTGTAATCATTTCTAAATATGTTATGACATGTTTTTTGGATGCAAAGCAAAAAATAATGTTTAACTGCAATTTTTATATGGGTAATAAATGGCTAAATCCAGCCTACGGTTTTATTCTTTGTACTGTTTAAAAATTGCTGTCATATGAATTCGCAATAAACTCCAATTAAATCACAATCGTTTAGTGGAAAAAGATCAAAGATCAGTGCTCACACTGTTTTTTGCGTCGTTTAGAGGGTATTACTCCTGGATATTTCTTAGACCATTCGATAACTGAAAAAAACTCATTTTACTGCTGTATAAATATATTTTATATCAATTAAACTTTTAGTTACGTAATCGAGGGCGCGATTTTTAAATTAATTGTTGCCAACTACTGATATATTCGGCGCCGTGCTTACTAACTGGAATTTAAATTTCCCGCTGAGGATTCAGGTGGTAGCTCTGGTAAAAAATGTCAAGTTGCCGCATTTATTTATTTATTTCCTGGCATTGCCATTCATTTTGACACTTTAGTTTTGTATTACGAGTTTTTGGCTTAAATAAGTAGTGTTGTAATACTTTAAGCTTGAAAATTTTTACTAGGAGACCTTGCAGTCGAACGTTCTTTTTTTTAGAACCTCTTTTAGTACGAAGTGGTACAAAATACCTTAATAGCCTTATCGCAACGTTATTAGAATATTATGAACGGGAAAGCGGTACTAATGGCCCTTTATGCCCCTTAATTGCTGTTAAGAAGGTGAGTTTTGTTGATGTAAATAATAACTGTTAATATATTTATAATTAATTTGGGGTACATGGAGCAGTTGTCCTACCCTAGCTGGCTGACTTATGCATAAACATATTTTTATAGTTCAAATTACATAATACTCTTAAAAGCGTCGCAAAAGTGGCTCACTCCTATAACATTTTTATTTTTTCAGATAAAAAAACGAGATTTGGTGTGTTAAACCGGTCCCACACGAGGTGGCAAATAACTTCCAACATTGGATACACGGACCTTTACCACATCGTGTGGGAGACACTTGTCAAATATGTGTATTGTATAACATTGTCGAAAACTGTGTCAAATGTTGTTTCCAACGTTGGACGCACCGTGTAGGACCGGCTTTACTATATGACATAAATTCGGATTGATTGACGTATTCAAATGTTTTCGGTCACTCCCTGTTTCACCGGAAATTACTACAACTTTTGATTTTTAAATGGCACTCTCAGTATTTTTTTACCTTATATCATTTATCAAATTTTGACATGCTTGCTTAAAAAAATCGTATTTTAAATTTCAAACTACAGTGCCATGACTCTGTTAAGAACACTAATTTTTAATCAAAAAGACTTGGAAAAATAGATTTCATCGTTTAATGTGTTTTGTGTCTTATCCTGGCGGGTTAAAAGATGCCCAAATAGTATTTTTTGAATCATATTCTAAATCTCTCATTTAAATATTTGAAAAGCATTTTTACGAATAATTTGGTACCATACACTTGATATTTCGATATTTCAAATAATTATCTTGTGAACTGCATGTTACAATTTCAAATAAACCCTATGCAAATTATCAAAAGTTGACATAATATGTTATGTCATTCTATTCAGAGTGTCATTTTCTATCGAATAAAGTAAAAAATGTTGTGAGTTTCATTTAGAAATTAAAATTTGTAGTCATTTTCGGTGAAACAGAAAGTGACTGGAAAAACAATTGAATACGTCAATCCAAATTGAGGTCATATACTCACATACCAAATCTCGATTTTATCTGAAAAATATAAAAGTTATAAGAGTGAGCTTACTTGAGACGCACCCTCGCTATATTCTATTCTCTAATGTTTTTCTTGACAAAAGTTAAAGATATCTCCAACCAATAAAGATGAGAATCATTCCCAAAAGCGTACCATTTTTCGGGAACGACCCTTTAACTCGAACCTACTAGGTCGCACCCAGGCCGTAATAAACGGACCAGAAGTTTCTCTTCGCGTTTGAGACCTCGACCCCAGATCGCAGATACTAATTAGCGCTGGGTTTCGCCGTGAGACTTCGACCAAAGCAGCGGAGAAGAAAAAAACCTGAGCGAGAGAGACGTCCAGGTCACGACTCGATCGAATTAAAGCCTCTGGGGCGTCGCTTCCAAGACGGAATTGTGACGCGAATGTATATTTGATTACGTAACGCCGTGGCCAAATATCGACGCGTGACCCAAGATTTTAGGGTACGCTGCTGTCGAAACGAATATTCCGTAATCTATTGTTGTCGGGTTTCTAGATTTGTTTGCTTTCTTAGCACGATGCGCGATGACAGGACTACATTGGTACCGTGGTAAATCATTGGTTTCTCGGTAGCCCAATAATTTTAGATCATTATTCAGCATAAGATTACGAGGCTTGTATTTTAAATTTTGCATATAGAAACATAGTAGGCGCCTGCCAATATATATATCAAATGTCTAAATTAACTGTCATCTTTACGCCAAAATTTTACACCGCTTCGCTTAAAGCTGTACCTCAACTGAATTTTTGAATTTGACGAGTCAGTCCAAAAATTAAATGAAGCCCAGAAAATTTTCGGACAATTTTTTTTTACAAATTTTGAAGACAGTTGTTTCAACAAGAATGCCTTGCCCAGTTGGTTCCTGTTTTCAGCAGTGAACCACCACATCAGTCGATAATTTCTCGTTGGTATGGAGAATTTAAACGTGGAAAACGTCGATGTACCTAAGCTGAGTTAAGAAAATCGAAATGTCAATATTATGATATTGAAGCATTATTGAGCATTTCAAAGACATCAATTCAAAAAATTTTTTTTTAGATACCGCTTAGATACCGTTTCTCTTTAGATACCGTATTTGTTGATGGAAGAATAGAAAGCAATTAGAGTCAATTGGTAAGAGAAAACTCTACACCGGTTTAAGGCAGGGAACTCTAAAATATATAGGAACAATATTATCAGTAGTGATACATTCTGGATTACTCTTATAAACCTGAAATAAACGTCAATCAGCTGATTGAGTGTTCCGAGATAAACTCTAACGCAATAAAAGTTATCGGTTCTCGAAGTATTTCCAAAAAAGAACCGTTAATTTTGATTAGTATATATCTATTTGTCTGACGGAATTAAATGCTGATTTTCGAAAACCAACCTCGACGACGAATGATCTTCCACGAAAACAATGTAGTTCCCACAAAACTCAAAAAAAATAATTGAGTTTTCTAAAGCACGAAAATATCGAATTGCTGAGCCATCCTCCGGCCAGTCCCGACCTAAGTCCTAATGACTTTTTTACTTTTCCAAAGATTAAGAAGAAACTGCGTGGTTAAAGGTTTCACTCCCCAGAAGCTGCAGTCAGCGCCTTCAAAACACATTTTTATTCTTATATAAAATTTTAATCAATTTCCCAATATTTTTTAAATGATGTAATACTTCCTCATGATGCGAAAAGAAAATCTTTTCGTTAGCACACAAAGGAGAAACGATATGTTAGCTTGTTTTCAGATTACTTACTTGGATCCTCATGTCAATCCAAAGAGACGATGAACATGAAAATTATTTACCACAAACATCGCAAACTAAAAACCTAATAAACAATTTTATATCGAATATAGAAACCAATTCAGTGTTTTTAAGCTCTGCCTTTACTTGTTATCGTCCAAAATCAATATTAATAGGTAATTAGTATTTTAGATTTTTATCCTTTATTTTTAAATATATTTTTGGAACTGCTGGTTTTAGTAATTATTAAATTAAACGAACTAAAAAGTCTGAAAATAATTCTGAACCCTAACCCCTATAAAATAATCAAAATAACGCATATCTCATGTCAATTTTTTTAATATAGATATGATTTGTAAATAAAAAACATTTTCAAAGTATTAAAGATCTGAGGAATTATCAAGGAAAGGGGCGATGTTTTTTCAAATAAGTGTCATACTTATTCAAACCTAATGAACTATTTGCACTAGGTCAATAATTGTAAAGACATTCTACTGAAACACGACTCCACCTATTTTTTGATCTCTAATTTTGAGTTTCTAATTTTCATCTGCCAGTAGAATCCCCTACTTACTTCACAGTATCAAAGTATGGCGAAAGTCGTCAACTTTGTCGATTTTTTTTCATGTTAATTGTCTATAATTTTGTCAATTTCTCAACGATTATAGAGTAATTTTATTGTTTTTTTTTACAATGCCATTGTCATCAGCTGATTTTTTTGCAACGTTGCAAGTATAAGTGTTGAAAACAATTTAGTTTTTCTACCATTTTCTATATCGTTCTTTCCTTCCAAAACAAAATTCATAACAAATTCTATGGATATGACTATGATTTTACCACTTCTATAATACATATACATATACTGTAATACGATAATACGTAGAATTTGTTCCAAAATTACTAGGCTATCGCAGAATTATGAGCGATGACAGTAATATGTTGGCACCGTGTAAAATCATTCCTTATTCAATGAACAAAGTTTGGTGGCATGTCAAGACAGCGTTATTTTTTGTTAATGACCTCTGGGCAATTGTCTCTTAAGATGGCCTAATGCTCTAGGCTGTATTTGATAAATGCCCTGTCATGTTCGCGTGCTTTTAATAGACAGTACAAAGATTTACAGATAACTTTATGATTTTTTCCCATCAACGTCAAAAGCACTAATAATATCTTAATATCTTACATGTACTCTATGTGAAAATATTTTTTTTTGGTTTTGTAATCAAACCAAACTAAACATATGTCTTTAATTTGATTTTAGATTCCTGGCTTACAATTATTAAATTTGGATTAAATGTTTTTGAATTTAAAAGTTGATTCGTAAAAACTGATGCTATATGGAATGGGATAGTAGGAATATAATGTTTTCCTTTGTTTTTGTATATTTTTTTTTTATTTATAGTAGCAAGTGATCTATTTTTTTCGAAACGCGTAATGCATTTTATGAAGGAAGAAAAACCTTTATTAATGGAAATACGGCTATTGTAACTTTTACTATGCTTCTATAAATCAATGAAAGTTACGGACACAAACTTGGAGAAAACTTAGAAAAATCAAGGTGTTTAATTTATACGCCAAAAATTCAATTGACAACAAGCTTCTACAATAGCTGTAAAAAAAAAAATTATATGATTTTTGTAAAAATACTTCCGTTAAACCTAAAGTCATTATTGATCAAATCGTTTTATTGAATTTGAGAAAGCCGTGACCGAGTAAGTAAAATTAGCATATTTTTTCTTTGTGCCTTTAAACTTAGAGAATAGATAATCATTTTTCTTAAAATCAACAAAATTATTCATTTTTTAATTACCTCCAATCGCTCATATTTAACTCAATGGACACATATCAATTATTAATTTTTAGGAGTATCTGCCGAGGTATTTGCCAATATCTCTCATAATTATGATTATTTGGAAACCAGATAATGTACGATTCTTTTGCAAATTTGTTTATAATATCAATTGACAATACACAGTTACATTTAGATAATTAAATGAAGTTATACAGGGCAAATTATAATGTAGATATGGGAGATATCTAAATATAAAAAATGCTATAGACAAAAAAATACTATCAAAGATATTTCATATACATATTAGGGGACTAAAATGACACACTTTTTGGCTTTCCCTGCCTTATTCTTTGGAGGATAATTATTAAAAACATTTTTAATACCTCTAAGACCCTGATATGTAGGTATTTGTGATCTTCCTATATTATTTTTGATTGCTACTTTACAATTGCCATTCTGTAGATCATAAAAAGAAAGTGCGCCAAAAGAATGTTGTAATAAAAACTTAAAACTCATGCACTTGACCTTCAACTACAATATCGAATAACCTTACCCAAAATCGTCCTCACGCACCAACCCTAAAACGTGCGACTATTTTCTCAAAAATCCACTTAAAGTCCTCAAAAAACTCAAAATCTAACCGCTCAAACAGTTGAACTCTAAAGGCGATGCAAGCTGAGTAACAACTAAGGACGAACTGCCTTGAAACTTTCTATGACCTCGACTCTATCGCTCAATAAAGAGAAACGGAAGACGGACCCTCGTTGAAAGGATAGAGATAGAGGGCGTTGACCGCGTTCACGAAATCAATGCCGGCAGTGTGACGTCATATTGCGGAGTGCGAGGCGATGACGCCAACAGGTGTCATCAGTCGATTCCGGACGGGATCGTCTCGCGGGCTGGGCGACGGGGAAGGGGTTGTATTGAACTTGGTGACGTCACTGGCCGCGGCACTTTCAGTTTATTGAGGAAAATGCGAAAGCTGCGTTCTGGAATTGCGGTCGGTGGATGTGTGAAAGTGATACGTTATGAAATATTTAGTTCCTTAGAGAATTTGGTCAATGTATTTTGATGTTTATATGAGATCTAATTGAAGACAAATACAAAGATCAAGAAGAAGAACAATCGGGTTTTAGAGCTGGGAGATCCTGCACTGATAATGTATTCTGTGTGAAACTTCCCATAGAAAAGAAAATAGCTAGAAATAAAGATGTACACCTAATGTACTGTATGCAATAAATTAACCAGATTAAATCACACTCTTATAACAGCAATACAAAATATATATATATATAATAAAATAATATATATATATATATATATATATATATATATATATATATATATATATATATATATATATATATATATATATATATATATATATATATATATATATATATATATATAAGCAGAAAAGTAGTCTCGACTGACTAGTGAGAAAGAAAATCTGGGATTTAGTGGGGTTGCAGTCGGAAGGGTTTGACAAAGAATTAATACACTTTTGTTAATTGTCAGCTTTCTCTCGAATTTATTTATTCCTTCCTCAGGACATTAACGTGGTACAGAAAATACCTTCATAAAAACTACATTAAACATGGTTTCGTGTTGATAACTCCACCGTGAAAGCATCGCTGACCAGTCAACCACAAGGATTTTATAAGGCGGTTAAGCCGCCAAATATAAGTTAACATTAGAATAATTAAGAGATGTTAGAAATTTTTTAAATTAAATAATTTTTTGCGTCTCAATCCGAAGCGTGGAGCAAAAACAATGTTAAAACCACTAAATCCCAGATTTTCTATATATATATATATATATATATATATATATATATAGTATATATATATATATATATATATATATATATATATATATATATATATATATATATAGTATATATATATATATATATATATATATATATATATATATATATATATATATATATATATATATATATATATATATATATATATATATATATATATATATATATATATATATATATATATATATATATATATATATAGTATAGTATAGTATATACTATTCTTACTATGCTACAGTATAAAAACTGGAAATAAAACATCAAAAACTATTTAAAATATCAGAAGGCTTAAACGGATCAAACCCTTGGAACTAGTTAATATGTGTTAGTGAAAAAGACAAATAGTGCTTGTGTAATGCGATAATATTAGTATATTCAGTTAATAGTAAAAATATAAGAACCCTAGTGAGTGAGTAACTCCTTAGTATAAGTTATTTAAGTATTAGTAATTTAGGTTGGAAAAATTGCTTATTGGATCTATATTAGATCAGATTGTAATTATAGTAAATTCCTCCAGGGCACTCTCTAATAAAAAAAATAAATATCAAAAAGGATTAGATATGGGTATTTATTGCCTGTCACCAACTTTATTTAAAATATATGTCAACCAAGTTTTAAAGCAGTGGGAAAAGTAAGTGTAGGGGCATGGACATATCAATAAGTGAATATTCTTGTTTATACACTTTGCAATTAGCTGACGACCAGGTTATTTGTACAGGAGACAAAGTGATTCTTGGAATATATGACACGAAAACTTAAAGAGGAAAATTAGAGTACCAAGTTTGGGGGAATGGAGATGAATATCACAAAACTTAAAATTACTCTGCATTGATCCGATCAAACAGCAATAAACTGCATAATGAATATATACAAACATGTAACGAATACAAATACCTAGGGTGTTACTTTCAACAAATCCAAGGAAAGACGACAACGAAATAAGCTGAGAATAGTCAAGCCAGAAGTGCAATAAAATGTCTGAATATTATACTCTGAGTAACGAAATTGTAAAGACAGACTTATGATGCGATAATCAAGAGGAATCTCTTAACTATAGTAGAGGAAATAGAGAGTGCCCTACTGAAGTGGTATAGACATGTGAGAAGGATGGACAAGACGCGACTGCCTCAGAAGGTACTAAACTGGCTTCCACAAAAGAGAAGGAAACGGGGAAGGCTAAGGACAAACTGGATGGAAGGTGTCAAAAAGGCGATGAGCTCAAAGGATCTGCGTGGCGGAGACTGGAATGAACGAAACCAATGGCGTCTAGGCATCGCACAACATCAAAGGACGTTTTAAAACCAAGAACAGATAAAAAAATAAAACCATGTACAAAATAAAAAAAATGTAAATGAATTTCTACGAAATATATTTTACTTTTGAAAGGAGTGAAAGAAAAGACTGTTGGGGCAGCAAAATCAATAAGTATGGATGCAGATGAAAATCGATTGGATTTTAAAAACCATTTAATTCAAATCAATCAATTCAATTCAAATTAAATATTAATTTCACATTTGTTGACTTTTTTATGCAATATTTAATTTGTATTAAGGTGCGTAGTTACTTAATATGGATATCGTAGTAAGTAGTAACTGAGTTATAATATGAGTGCATATAGGTACATACAGGGTATAATACGCAAATTTTGTAAGGATAAAATGAAGTTTTACTATAATTTATGAAGCGTTTTGCGTTTTATTTTAAATAAAAATGTGTTTAAATTTTGAGTTTAGGTTGGAAACAATAAAAGTATGAAACAATAACACTTTTATGTTAATATATTAAAATACATTAAATTAATAAAATATATTTACATGATTGCATGAATATTTTGGAGGGCGACAATGGCATTAAAAAAAAGTAAAAAGTCTAAATATACAGCTGCATCTTAAGACGTGTTACACAATGTCACAAGATCGAAACTACTAATTAATTAACCGGTTTCAAGGCTTACCCTTCATTATCAAGCCAGTTGGCTAAATCGCTCGATCTGACAAAATCGAGACATGTTTTTAAATTTAAACAAGTTCGATAATTAAAAGTAACTCAAATTACCCAATAATTGAAGAGCGCGAACTGTCAATTGTTAAAAATACTTAAATAAATGCAATTTTATAATCTTGTGGCTGTTTTAATTGAAAATGTTTTCAGTGCATAAGCCGCCTTAACCGTAAACTCACGAAGGTTTGGAACGTGACGATGTGATTGTAATTAATGGTGAATCTTGAAAATAGTGTAACGGTTGAGAAAATAATTAAAAAATGATAATATATAAAAACCAAGTCATAATTCTGACAATGAGATATCTAAGTTATGCGAGTTCAAAAATACAAATATGTTATGCTACCAATAAGTATTGAGAGATGATAGACTTTTTAGCTATGTAGATTTGTCTATTAAATTTACCATGCAATGAATCTTATTTTAGAATTATTTTCTAGAAATTATACCTATTTTGCTAATCCTTAAGATGGCTTTAAAGCCTCGTTGACACGGTCAAAGTGTACTTGGAGTAAATTAACCGGATGCTGCCATCAAAAACATAGAATGTAAAAAATGCCAAATCTTACAACACAATTCTTCCACATAAAAAGTTGTGAGATCTCATGTAAAACTAAGTCAGTTTATTTTATTTGGTTTCTTTTTAAGCACCTATTCAACAATTTTGTTATAAACTGTAGTATCAATATTATTAGTCATATTTATTTCTGTAATAATTATAATGATTTGGCAATTGCACGATATGATATTCTCTACTAATTAAAAAACGCTATTCTTAAGGGCACTGTTTCGAAATGGTAGATTATTATAGTTAGGGGTTAGAACCAGGGTTCGGAAAACTACATGTTACTCTTAAAAACTACATAAACTACATTACATGTAGTTAATGTAGTTTATGTAGGGGGTGTAGTTTATGTAACATATGTATGTAACTTTCAAATGTCAAAGGTATGAGGTGAGGTTATAATAAGTTAAAGCTTTAGAAAACACATAATGTATTTAAGAAAACAGAAGAAATATAGCTTTAAATATAACCATTTACATCATATTATTTAGACTCTTCATATAAAGCAAAATTATTCATAATATCAATAGGTAGTTTATTAACGTAGTTTTCATGTAGTTAACGAACGGGAAAAGACGTAGTTTTTGAAGAAAAACTACATGTAGTTAATCAGGTAAATTCGTCTTAATTAACTACTTCCGAAACCTGGTTAGAACTGTTAGAATCTTTGGTGTTACAACAGCAAAATAAAACACTAAATCACCACAATACACCAAAATACTTTACTTTTGCATCTTGGTTAGCGAAACGCGCGACCAGTACAAAAGTAAAGTGTTTGGGTGGATTGTGGTGATTTAAGTGTTTATTTTGCTTGTAGATTATTCTTTTATAATTATGGTGCTGTGCAATTGCGAACTCATAATTATTACAGAAATAAAGATGACTAATATTGATACCAAAAATTTATAACAAAATTGTTGAATAGGTGCTTAAAGAAAAACTGAATAAAATAAACTGACTTGGTTTTACATGAGATCTCACAACTTTTTAATGGAAGAATTGTGTTGCGAGGTTTGGACTTTTTTACATTCTATGTTTTTGATGCCATCTCATTTTTTTGTACATTATCCCCCTATTTTTTTCTAGAGTAATATATCATTCAAAATAATATTAATGAAGTTTGACTAGCAATAATTCATTAACTTTGAATTATTGTATAAAGTCAGATTATATCAAATGGATTAATTCTAGTTTTTTACCGACTTGTGTTTCCGACTTTCGTTATGACCCAAATTTCAACTTTAAAAATGTTCAACTTCAAAAACTCTAAAAAGATCTCATTCTTCGAGTTTCAGTCTTTGTCCTGGAATATAGTATTTCCACTACACGTTCATTTGGTCTTTCTTTGAATTAAGGTTTTCTTACTTAATTAGATATAAATATTTTATAGTGATTCCAAGATGAATTTTATTAATAAAATAGAAAATTTGGCTTCCCTTTGCGAAAGCATAAGAAGCCTTGATGTAAGAACATAACATAATTATCTTTTAAATTTTTAAATTGAAACTAATTTCTTTTTACTCATTTTTAAATCATTATTTTTATTGGTTTATTTGCGACAAATAAAAAAAACAGATATATTGACGATACTCTCACAGTTATTCAAAACGTGTGTCCAGAGTTTAAAATTATCAAGTAATTTTAGGTTCTTGTAATTTTCTATCGTAACACCAAAGAGGGTTCCAAGGTATATTCATTTTGTAAAGTCGCCTTCCCACATTAATATAACTTAAACAACCTAAGATATTTTTGGTAAAACCCATATTGTATATAGTAGTAAATGAAAATATTAAGAAATATTAAAAGGTACGACCCCAAAACGACCATACATGGAAAATCATTACGCTATATGAAGCTTTCACCTGTATTTTCATAATTTTTTACGTAGAATCTTAATTCATCAAACATCTGACATCAAATTAACTTTACTGTGCGTATCTGACATGCACACAATACAATTTGTTTTCGATACATTTGAAAGCGGTTCTTTTTCTTCATTAGAACTAGAAACGCGTTACAGAATTCATCAATTAAGAAACAAATCCAATCGAAAAATTACAGAGAACAATAATTAGTCATATGGTGTAAACACGTGTCAAACTGAGCGAGAACATCTGCCAGCGACAACGCGATGACGTCACGGCCATAACACGTGCCGTTAGCGCCACCGAACGGCCGCTCTGGAAAACACGAACTCGTGACGTAGACGATATTTTTCACAGGAAGCTGGAGTGACAGTTTGTCACGGGAACGGCTGCTATCGACTCGGCGGGAATGCAAGGAAAGCGAAATTGCAACGCGGTGAAAACAATATGATTCAGGAGACGGGGTCCATGTGATGGAGACTGTGCCAGTGAGATATCGTGCCAGCTGGAAAGCCGCGTGGGAAGGGACGGCCTACACGATCGAAAATATGTTTTATTTTTATTGATAACGTTTAATCCACTCACTTTTTAGCACTACTGTAAGTAATTAAAGGACTCGTCTGGGAATGCCTAGGTGAACTGGGAGTTCTGGCACGAAGGAACAGAATTAAATTATTCTGGGTGCCGAGCCGATGAGCTAGGATAATCGGCTTCCTATCTTGGTCTAGATCCAGTACTGGGAATACCCAAATGTATGGCCCGTAGTGCACTAAAACTCAGGATTAGGGAAAAGCAGAATGTCCACTGGAGAAACAGACAGGGGCACACGCACAGCAAGGCCCTTGGCCAATGATCTAGCTTTAAAACCGCAAAAGAACTGTTAATGCTTAGCAGGAATAAAATGCGGATTACAACTTGGACACATGGCTATCAAGTGTTACCTGAACAAGCTCAAGTTGTATCAAGGAAGTCTTTGCTGCAGACTCTCGATAAAGATCCTGAAACAACGGAGCACATAATATGTTACTGCGAGGCTTTGGATCACAAACGACACTTTTTATTTGGGAAAGCTAGGCTAGAACCAGAGGAACTATGCTCCCAACCTATCAAGGACCTGCATAAGTTAGTGAAGGGCACAGGGATAGGAGAATGGGTGCAGATATAGAAAGGGGACGAATACAATACGCCTCACAGGTCGCAGTGTTTCCTGCAGAGGACGGCCCCTTGTTATTGAAAAAAAAATAATTAAGGGAAAACTATTATTTTGGTATAATTTGTAATTACAGAACCTTCGTAAACCAACATTTTTGGCTATTTTATTTAACCTAAATAAAGTTTATCCTGTAAAAAACTATACCATAACGTTGTATATTGATGCTTCCAAAACCAAAGTAGGGACAGGGATAGGAGTATTTAGACCGAAAACTAAATACGCCAAACCAATGGACACCCCAGCATCCTTCAGGCAGAAATCTATGCTATAGAAAGATGATTTATCTTAGACAGCAACTGTGGGGCCGTCTCAGATACTGGCTTTTGTCAAAGCCTTGTATGATGAGTTATATCTAAAGAAAGAGGAACTCACAAAAGAGTGACTAAATCTCTAAACAGTAATGAATACTTTCCTCCGTCATTTATATACTATTTTACTCCTGATTTTACTTATAACCACAATTATTAATTAAAAAGTATAGGAAATATTTTACATTGAAAACAAAACATTTTTGTTTGAACAGTTTGACATACTACCTTTCAAGAACTAAATAAAATACGCGAAATAGTATTAAGAATAGTAAAACATAAAGAACATTTGTCAATGTTGAATTTCTTGTTGGTTTTTTCGAATATGCGTAAAAAAGAATAAAGAAGACTCCTTAGCAGTAGTACACTACTAGATCTTAACAAGCTGCAGCTAGGAAAAACACTAGTGAGGGAAACGAGTAAGGGAAATAAGAATATGACACTCGGAAAATTTTAACTCTTAGTAGCAATCACAAGAAGAACCAACTTGCGCAGTTATGTCGATCTCCTCATATTTCCCGCGTGGATGTATAGGCTTCCGGGGAACTTGGACACTAAGAAGCTGTGATAAAGCAAGAAAACTGCCTTGGAGATTTGTGTATATTCTCGGTTGCTGCGAATACCATGGATGGTATCGAAAAAACTTTCCCATTTATAGAAGAAACTAAACAATTGGAGGACAACGGCTTGTTTACCAGGATTAAATTCGACTCAATTTCCTCCGATAACTTGATCATATTGCCAGGAGTTGCACCTCAATGGAAAGACTAATGGTGGAGAGGCGAAATCTTGGTTAAATTAGTCTCGCAATTTGAATACGCAGTTTGGTTTGGAAGTGTTCACCTAAATAAGGGTTGAGTTAGACCAAGTCAAACTGATAATCACCTAAGTGAGGGTCTCGATTCTTATTATGGCTGTCCCAGAAGCTGAATTTGTTCTGGTCGGACTCGTTTGTTTCGACTGCTTAGAATCGGGGTAGTGAGTTGGATAGCTTGGGAACTGTCGTCTATACCATGGATCGGATCTTATGCATCCTTTCCTCCAGGTGTGGAGGTAAGAAGGTTAAACGTGGTGTTTAAACCTATGATGTAGTAAGTTGTCGAAGACTAACATAACTAAATATAAATGCCTGAGTTAAAAATATTGTGTTCTCTTGTTTTAGAGCTATGAAGTTATTTCAGGCCACTTTTCTTAGCAAACGTGTTCTGACATATAGAACAAAACGTGATGTTTTGTATGTTGGGTTAGTCAATAAAAATTGTGTGTGCACTATGTGCTACTGTCTTCTTATTCTGTCTGTCTTTCTGTCTGCCCGTCTGAGAACACCATTCCGGTACCTCTATCCACATACCGAGTTTGGTTCCAATCACCGATCCATAATTAAGAGATCTTGATGATTTGGTCCATTTAGAGATGGGTCTGTAAGCGCCGGACGGGTCGTCTTCTCCTGTATCCCGTCCCCAATTATGCTTAAATCGACTCACATTTTTCTTTCAATATCAAATGCTTAGTCCCAATCTGATGAAGATATAAACGAAACGTCGCGTCGTATCGAATTTTGCAGGGTGGGATCGTCGCTCACAGCCTACCCATCAACTTTTGACTATCTTACGTCAAACTAACTGCTCACCAAGTGGGACGTTTTCGGTTATACGGTCAAGTACCTTGGTCCAAATCTATCAACCAATATCAAACTTCATTTTAAATCGCACGATTTTTTTATTTGATGCATTAATGATAGGGTTTCTAGTGCACGAAGTCGTTCAATTGTCATTTAAAAGATGAGGGGTCTTTCAAGCCTATCTAACATTCCTGTGTTTCCGGACACCCCCTAGGTTCATAGGGCTTATGTTACGATCGCTCCAAAAACCTTTCTAACTTCCTTATGACTTACCACTTTCTTTGTATCTCTGTCGCCTTGCTTGGCTTGTATCTCCAAAGGCCGCGTCATGTCAATGGCTTGTTTTTACTCCCATTTGCGCGTTAGAGTGTTACTGCAAAATTACTTCTTTCCTTTTTTTACATTCTTTGACTTGTTACGTTACGAATTCTTATTACTTCCATCAACGGTTATCAGAAAATAGACAGAACGATCATAGTTCGCCTTTGCGACAAAGAAGAGATTCAGAGCGTAGTGACAGGAAGAAACAAAAAACTACTGTGCGCGTGTGCCTTCGTGCGGCGCATCATTACAACACAGCAATCATAGATCGGGTACGACCTACGAGGACATGGAAACTACATAGAGCGTTGTTTCGAAAAGCATTAGACACCTCCCGGTCCGAATTAACCAGAGACTCTGGAGAGCGGCTCGCTAAATACCGACGGGAAGTTTTAATAATGCACAAAGGAACAGCAAAATCGGAATCCCATGGGGTGGGGGAAAACCCAAAGGATCAAGTACGTAGGATACGCTCAAGCAGTAGATACGCTGGTGCGCTTTTTAATGAATTTATTTCCCCAGCGTGTGATTCCCCGGGAGTGGCTAATGTCAGAATTCATTCCGAATCCAAATATAGCCGGCGCGGGCAAGGATCATGATATGGCTGGTATAAGGCTTACACTATACGCTCCTTAAACTGTTCCCTTAAAACCCATTCATTCAAGGATATTCAGAAAGTGCGAACAGGATATTAGCCAGACCCAGTTCGGATTTCGTGAGGGAATGGGAACTCGAGAAGCATTGTTCGGGCAAGTGAACGTTCTATTTTCAAAAGAATGTAGTGCAACTCCACTGTACGAGACGCGCTCCGATTATGACTCTCTACACAGGTCGCGTGTAGATCTCGTCGTCTGATACTCTTGCTTTCTCGCTCTCTCTCGCGAAGGCGTCGACCCTATAGATCAGTGAACTGCTTAAAAAGTATTAGAGTCAAGGGTTAGATCAAACGATATTGCAATCAATCAAAAGCTTTATTGGGATTCAGCCCTGTAGTAACTAATACAATATTACCAACTACTAAAATTTTATCACCAATGTTATTTGATCTATACTCCGAACGTATTTTTGAAGACGCAATAAAAGACACGAGTGACTTGCAACGCCTTGCAACGCTTGATAAATCAACTCACTGCAGCCAGTCGGAGATCATACGGCCTTAACAATAAATACACTAAAACAAATAATTATATATCAAAAACCTCGTAGTGCCGCATAGATATTAGTTTATATGGGAAACGAATAATAGAAGTGGTAGAAAAATTCAAATTGGGGGACTGATTTGCAACAATTAGATACGAATCGAGCAAGCAGAGCCAAATTTTTACCTGATGCGGCCATTACTGTGTAATGCCATCCTAAGTCTGAGTCTTAGATACTGGTTTGTGAAGTGCTATGTACACCGGGTTTTGTTGTATGGCTGTGAATCATGGGCTCTAAAGGTTAACACCACTAACAGAATAGAAGCCCTTAAGATGTGGATTCTTCCTAGACTTCTCAAAATACCCTGGACGGCACATGTCACAAACCAAGAAGTGCTGATGCGAGCCCAGTGCGAAAGAGAATTAGTGCACATAGCCAAGACACGTAAGTCAGTCTATCTGGGTCATATAACGCGTGGAAGTAGATATGAACTGTTAAAATTGATAATGGATGGAAAAATTGAGGGAAACGGGATGGAGAAAGCAGCATTTCACCATGGTTTGAAAAACTCAGGATGGACGGGTGTGGATGCACACTCGTTATTTCGAGCTGCCCAAGATCGTCAGATGTTCGCCGAGATTGTTGCCAACCTTCATGAGAAAATTGACAGACCGGTCTCTGAGAAGAAGAGAATCTCTCTCTTGACAGTCTAAAACCCAGGGAATGAAGACGGAGGATGCAGACATGAAATATCCAAGCCAAGGAAATGAGCCCAGGAAACGAAAATAAATAACTTGACACAGATATATGAATGGAATGGAGCCGAATGACAAAAGGACATGGAAAATAGACACACAGACAGGCAGACTGGCAGCCAATGGATAAGCCGGAGAATGGAAATGGAAGGAAGGATGCAATTGAAGAAGAATGGAGGAAGGAAGAATAATGAAATAAAAATAAAGACTGGAATATTTAAATGAACACAAATGAATCCCCAGGAACCCAACCCCTAACTGAACACGGACAACGAATCATCCCAGACCCATAACCGAAGCCCCAGACATGGCCGACCACACCACATAGATCCAACGGTCCACTGATTAGAATCATCCCACAAAAATAGGTAGAAGGCCGAGCCGAACAACTTACAATGTAACAAGGACAAAATAACGGAAGAATGAAAGAACGAACGGAAAAGAACTACGAACATGGAGATAATAAACACCATGGCCTCTATTCAATACAATCCCCAAGGATCTGGATCAAAGGAGGGATAGGATCTTTCACAGCCTCAATGTAGACACAAACTTACGGAATGGAATGGAAGGGACAACGGAAGGAAGGGACTGGAAAGGAGACAGGAAACTGGCAGATTTCTAGAAATGATCCGGGGATGAAGAAGGAAAATGACAGAATGAAAAAAATGATGTACAACATATCTAAGCAAAAAATGGGTCCAAGAAAGTTTGCATTTTTACGTTCTTGTTTAAGTAACTTTTATCTCTTATTTTCTTATAAATAAATAAAAAAAAAAAAAAAATTAATTAAATCAAAGTTCTTTGTTCACTCATATATTTAATAACAATGTAATTGTGAAATATGAAAACTGGGGATGAAGGAATAAAGCCTGTTTATATCTGCTTTGTGATTTGACAGGCGGACAACAGAAAAAGTAGCTGGATGTCCATATACAGCACCCATTTATTTTTACCAAAAAAAGCTTTTATTGAACAGTGGATAGGTTATATATAACCCACCATGGAGGAAGGACATGGAGCCAAATGATAAATAATATGGATAATGGATGGAACACAAATGGACGTTGTGAAAGATTTTTGAGATTTTGTCAAACTCTTTGCCAAATTATATAGGTTATAATGTTGTTTCAAATTATGTCAAATAGAAGTGATCAATATTTTGCATTCTTGCATTGGACTGTGTTGTTACTTGCGATTCGTTTTTTTAATCAAGTGGAGGAAAACTCCAGGGAAAAAATTAAGTGTTGACCATTACCATAGTTTACAGTTAATATCTCAGAGACAGTTTGCCAGAGACTATGACCAGAGAGTCGTTTTAGCCAGAAATAAAGTTTGTATATCATCTCATAGGTGTACCAAAAACTGGAGTAAAATCTGTGAAATAACATGACACACACACACGATAGGTAAATAATTGATAAATATAATAATAAATGCAGGAAATTGCTTGAGCTTGAAAGTAAAAAATAAAAAATCTTTTATATTTTTTGGCACATGATGTTTTGTTTAAAATACACACCTTGTTTGTTTTGTATTAACACATACCGTAATTTTTTTTTAATAAAATAACTCGATTAGATTTTTTCAGTTTATACAGTTTTTTCACAATATTTTGAAGTGAATCACTTGTCACCAAATTTTAAATATATTAACAATTATGTTCCAATTGTACCAACTTATTTCATTGTAAAATAAAATAAACTATTTAGGAAATTAAAATGACAGACACATCTCTCACTGTCAAGGATTTTGTCGTTGACAGACTATACTAGTTCGTTGTACATTACTTTTATTTTTGTTAAATTCATTTTGAGACCTATTTTATTAGTGTGGCTGTATTTAGTTCGTTAATTTGTGTTTGGAGTTCTTCAGGACTACTGACTATTAGGACTCTGTTATTAACGAGAATCTTAGATGGTTTAGATATTTTCCATTCATTTTAATCGTTTGTTGGTCCAGTTTAGTTGACGAAAGATTTCTCTAGTTCTGCTGTAAACAGCTTTAGGGATATTGCGTCTCCCTGTCGTACTCTTTTACCACTTTACCAGTTGAGAACTCTGGGGTTGTTTTATATATTACTAGCCTGTAATGAGCGACTTTGTTTGCGTCGAATTAATCATTTCTTTTGTAATGGTGATGATAGCAAAGCAAGAATTTTACTAACATACAGCATGAGAAAAACAATATGGCGATATTATTATATAACTTGGTAATATTTGAGGGTAGCTCTATCTCGTTGAATTTGACTTTCGAAAATCCGTTTGCCAAAAATAAGACTTTTACGTCAAGCAGTTTAAGCAGAATCGTGGTTAAGAAATTACCCAGCTTTTGAACACCCTGTGGCTGATTTTAAAATTTCAACATATGTAAAAAAAACAAATAAATTATCCTTGTCCAAGGTTTTCCTGAAAAACTAACCATTTTTAAATAAATATTGTAATATTTGAGGGCGTTTTCACCCTCTTTGAATTTGAGATTCGAGAAACCCTCCCTATTGAGCCTCTACACCCCTACAGTCAATCCGTTTGCCAAAACTCAGCTTTTAAACGTCAAGCAGTTTAAGCAAAAATCGTGATTACTCAATGGTCATTTTTTAATGAAACTCCTGTATAAATCTATAAAAAATCTTAAAAAATATGTAAAACAACAAAATAAAATATATCGGGTTAAGAGTTTTCCGAAAACTCACCGGTTTTAAATAAAAATATTTTAATAAGGGATAGTTTCACTCCCCTTAGAATCTGAGTTTCGAAAAATCCCTCTTTATCGAACCTCTACACCCTAAAGTCAATCTGTTTCCAAAAATCAGCCTTTTACGTCAAGGGCTTTAAGCAGGATCATGATTATCAATAACCAGATTTTTCTGAAACACCCTGTATACAGGTTTAAAAATCTTAAAATATGTAAAAACAAAATATAATACGTATTTAAGCATTTTTCGGAAACTTGACCGTTTTAAATAAAAAATATTGTAATATTTGAGGGGTGGTTTCACCACCTTGGAACTGGAATTTCAAAAATCCTTCTTATCGAACCTCCCACACCCTAGAATCAACCTGTATGGCAAAATTGAGCTTCTTAAGCTGCTGAGTGATTTTACAGGATCGTGATTAATCAGTATGTCAGTCACTAAGGATTTTATATTAGTATATAGACTTGACACCTTTGCTTTGGCTTCTTTGTATATATTGGCAAGAGTTTCTATGTAAGGCCTGTCAATTCCTTGATTTGCTATGGCTCCTATTATTAGTTAGCCTATAATTATGTATACGAATATATTTCCTCGTACATTAAATTAAATTGAGAAAATACAGCAGTTACTAAACATAACGCATTGATATATATTTATAATAAATCAATTTAAATACCCCATGTAAATAACACGTACTCAAATCTTGAAGCATTCCCTTAAGTAGTAAAAATAATAATGATCTTCCGTTAATGATTTTGCAATAAAATTTAATGGACTGTTATTTGGTGAAGAAACATCTTACCACATTGAGTTTTGCAGTAAACCAACGATAGCAAGTACCTATCTATAACATCTGTTATAGAACATGGTTAAATATATATTTACTATACTTTGAGTAGTGCAATTTGTATCGGTCCATACAGCAGGGCCTGTTCCAAGTTTGCGGTAAGCGATCTTGTTATCGACACTTGTAAATCGAGTATCCAGTTGCAGTCGCGTTACACTGAAGAAATTATAAGTAATTTTACAAAAATAGATACATTATAGTAATTTTAATAAGTAACTTGGCAGCCTCTCAGTTCTGAAATACAGGGAAAAATTGAAAATGTTTTTTTTTTTTTTTTTTTGATTTTTTCGATCTCCTTATCTTGTTTATCTTATAAGTTAAAAAAGGTGAAAACTGAGTACCATATAGGTTTTTTCACATAAAATAGTACCTTTATAAAATAAAAGATACTATACAATTAACATATTTGTTGTCCTACCCCTCTTAGTTCCTGAAATACTAGGCGAATTTGGTGACACATCAGGCATTTTTCTGATTCTCCCCATATCCCCTGCTATCCCATAACTTCTGCAAAAGTTGAAAACTGAGTTTCGTAGAGTTTTTGACGTGCAACCCAGTGTAGTGTAACTAGATTTTTGCTGGAAGCTGCCATTCTTGAAATATTGAGGTTTCTAAGAATATACTGTACTCTATACTTATTTTCACAAATAAGGTACAAAATTCATTATTTAACTTTTAATAGGCCGGTTTAAAATTAGGTAATCAAACAACTCTAAATAATTTATAATGACGTCAAATTGTGTGGTTATTGACTATTTCACGCTAGTTTCTGTCCGTAAAATTATTGTACAGGGTGAGTCAACGATAGAGTAAAGTCCATTATCTCATTTTGTTCTGTTTACAACAAAATACTTAATATAAAAGTTATAGGGATGGTTACATACAACATTTTATATAATTATTATAGAGTATGTACAGGATGTCCCAAAATATAAGACAAAAATAAAAAAAAAACATATTTTTTAAATGCAACACCCCTATTTTTATTTTATTTCTTTTAGATTCTGCGTAAAATTCCATAACTTTTGTATATAATGTTATATACCTAAAATTAACAGTTTTTGTAATATTTCAATTCATTTAAACAAATGTTAAATTGCAGGGTGGTAAAAAATTACTAGTGGTGCTATTGTTTCTGGATGTTGAGTACCAAAATTTTAGGGAGAGTTTTATAGAGATGAAAAAAAAAAAGATATATGTAAAGATATTTCAGTTAAATGATAAGGTGTTCAAAATATATTTCTGAATTTCAACTACTCAAATTAAAAAATCTATTTTTTAAATGGGACACCCTATATATTATCATTTTTCTGATAGATTTTACAAAACTCTTTCAACTTTTATTGGCATGTCATATACCTATTTTAATTGTTTGAGATTTATTCCCATTTTTCTATTTTTACCCATATTTTTAATACAATTACCCTATAGAATCATAGTTGCCATGACAAAAACAATAATTAACACATTCTTTAAAGCAATCTATTTTTCTTTTAAAATAAAAAAAAAAAAATTAGTTAAAATTAATTAACTTTCCTCAAATAAACTAAATCGCACTAGTGAATTTCTTGTGTATTTGTATATTATGATAAATGACACTTGGGATTTTTCGTCGAGGCGAATAGCCACTGATTGTATGCAATAATTACATTACCTAATTCAAGTAAAGACTACTGATATATAGGAATTTTCTTCGACACACAGTAAAGTATTTTTCTGTAGTGTAATCATTTCAGATTTGGTAAAGACAATATTACTACTGCCATGAAACCGTCCCATTACACACTTGAAGATGTTTTCTAGATAATATACATCTATTCTTATAGTAGTTAGCAAAGTAATTATATAATATATAAAGCACTGAACCAAAAATGTGGTTTCTAGGTTTGTCCGTGTATATCAGTCACATTGACTAATTTATTTGAAGAAAATCTGTAACTAATATTTCTACCATTTATATAACTTCTCTTATTACAACAATTAAACTAAAATTCAAATTTTATTCTTAACTTGCTTAACGGGATTAGAAATTGTGGATAATTATTACTTTTGTCATGGCAACTATGATGTTATAGCGCAATTGTATTAAAAATAAGGGTAAAATAGAAAAAATTGAAATAAATCGCGAATCCAATAAAAATAGGTATATGATATAATTTAATAAAGAAGAGTTTTGTAAAATCTATCAGAAAAAATGATAATAATATATAGGGTGTACTATTTTAAAAAATTGAAATTCTTAATTTTGGCAGTTGAAATTCATAAATATATTTTGAACACCCTGTAGCATTTAACTAAAATATCTTAACATATATCTTCTTTTAATCTCTATAGAACTATCATACCAAATTTTGGTATTCCAACTTTAGAAACAATGGTACTACTGGCAATTTCTTACCACACTGCAATTTAACATTTGTTTAAACAAATTTTAAATATTTCCCAAACTGTTAATTTTAGGTGTATAACATTATATAAAAAGTTATAAAAATTTTACGCAGAATCAAATAATAAAATAAAAAATAGGTGTTACATTTAAAACACATATGTTATATCCGCTACACTTTTTTGAAGCACCCTGTATACCTCTATATTAATTTTAAAATGTGCATCTTAACCTTTCCTATAACTTTACATTAAACATTTTTTGTAAACCTCGAAACAAATGTGAGATAATGGCCTTTACTCTATCGTTGACTCACCCTGTACAAGTGCATCAAAAATATCAATAACTCTGATTAACATAGCCTTATCTAAAAGCTGCACAAGTTCATTTTCGGTGCAGTTTATTAAAATAACACGATGAAAGCAAATTATCGGGTTAAAAAATGAAATCATCATCAACTATTTTCCAATTATAGTGTACATTTAGATAGAGACTCAATGAAGATTCTGATGTAGCGGCTCTATTTGAACAGGTAGGTTACCGGGTACAGGTATCCTTGTAATCAAAACATTGTAATTTATCGTATTCCAGATATCCCGAAAACTTATATTTTAAGAAGTTTTGAGAATTAAGATGATAATTGAGTTAGAAATATTTTAAGAAAAATAAGAAATACGTTCAACCCCATAACGTTTAAATATCTTTTGGGAAAATGCTTGATATTTAAGAGAGGTTTCAAAAAATGTTTCGCCAGTAGCTTCTTTAACTTCTTGTATTTTTATTTTAAAAGTTGGCAATCAAATCTAAAAGCTGTATAAGCTCATTTTCAGTGCTGTTTATGAAAAAATATTATGGAAAGCAAAATTACCTTGTTAAATTAAATAAAATATAATAATACTCTTTTCAACTAGGTTGTTTTATGTTAAAAGGTTAAAAAATAATATACAGGGTGTCTCATTTAAAAAAAAACATAAGTTTAGGTTATATTTCGAGAATAACAGCTTCCAAAGAAAAACTAGTTACACCACTGGATTCTACGTGAAAATTTCTGCTGGGCACAGTTTTCATCTTTTCGATAAGTTATAAGATAACCGAGATATGCAAGGAGCCGAAAAACGCAACAAATTCAATTTCGCCCTGTATTTCAGGAACTAACAGGTCTAGTTACTACAAATCTGTGTGTAGCATCTTTAGTTTCATAAAAAAGTAGTAAGTGATGTGAAAACCGCATCTTTGTATCTCTACCCATAACCGAGATACTTTGTAAAACACACGAAAATGTGACTCTCTGTACTGTTATTTTATGAAGAAATATATAGCCACTTTCAATTTTGCAGTAAACTGACAAACATTAAGTATCTTTAATATCTGTTATGATAATATAGAGTTAATATATTTTGAATAGTGCAAATTGTATCTGTCCAAACAGCTGGGCCCGTTCCAAGTTTGCGGTAAGCGATCTCGTTATCGACACTTGTAAATCAAGTATCCAGTTGCATTACTTTTCGATTTTCTCCGACGACGCCGTGCGACGAGATTTCGTTTTTAAATATAAACAAGCCGCGAATGTTGGCGTCCCTCGTGCCAAAACACGCGAATTTCGAACAAAATTATCGAGTACCGAACAGTTTTACGCGCTCGTTAGCTTGTGATTGAGTGTCATATTTGGCCGTCTGTCGGGTCAGGAGAAAGTATCAAAGGTGCTGTTATGTGCGGGTGATTTTTTAACGTTCGGTGTTGTTTCGAAGATTGAAAATAGTGATTAATTAAAAGACGAGTTATTTTTCAGCATAATAGTTTAAGTATACACAAACACACATTAAAAAGTCTTTACATCGCATGATCAAGAATGAGTTAATAATTTTTAGTTCATTGATGAGTTGTAAGTCACAAAACCAATGATTTTTAATCTAGTCTGTTATATGCAGTTCAGTTAATATCAGAGAAAAAAACATCCTACACCAAACTCATTGACTCCATCACGTAGTCATACATAGGTATCTCTAGATCGATGGTGTCATTTAAGTACGTTCGAGTAAACAATCAATGTAAACGGTTACAGTGGGTGGAAACCTTCAATGATCGACAACAGTAAAATAAAACACTAGTTCACCACAATACACCAAAACACTTTACTTTTGCACTTGACGCACGTTTCGTTAACCATGTTAGCATCTCCAAGAAATCCTGTATGGGTATTTCGCCACTGCAAGAAAATCTACAAAATAGAATAGTTATTTTTTGTTAACATTGCTGCGTTAATCCAACGGGAACTACTTGTCAGCAGTTAAGTTTATAGATAAACAAATTTGCCTAACGAACAAAAAAATGCTTAACGTTTCGGAAAGTTTATCTCTTTCCGTCGTCGGAAGTAAACAAAAATATAAAGAATAAAGAAAAAAGCTATTTAAAATATTTAAAATTAACTATTCGAGAACACGAGAGACGTTCTGTTAAAATGACATTATTTGAAGTTAAACTTCAAAATTAACAATTACTACCTGTTAACAATTACTTAATAAGGTAAAACCAAAAAGCCTCAAACTTTCTGTACGATTATTTATAATTTTTACTTATGTAATGTTTATTTATGATATGTTCTATAAAATCAAAGAAGCGATTGCCATACATTACTAACATCTACGTATGCATCAGCAATACATTTATTTTTATTAGATTGTATTAAAAAACCTTTTTTATTTTTCTTTTAGAGGCTATCGCTTCTTTCATTATAATTTTGGCATTGTTAAAATTTATTCTGTGCCCTGTGTCCCATGAATGCTGACAAATCTTAGATTTGCGAAAATCTCCCTTTCTTAAATAATTTTTATGTTCTTTAATTCAAACATTTAAGGGTCTAGATGTTTCACCAATGTTCAGGCATCATCAGCAGGCGATTAAAACTGAGCATACTTCGTTTACTATACAGAAATTTGATTTCTAAATGATTTAAATTTTTGTTTTGCAATTTTATCTACCTTATCAATAACATTACTTTTCGGAGTATCGAATTTAATAAAACTAGGATAAGCTGAATTGGCTTTGTATGATTTAAGAAACCAAATATCTGCTTCTAATAACCTAATCTAGGTACTAAAGTTGCGATAAAGATTCAATTCCGAAGACCGTGAAGCCATCGAAGTTTACAGTTGGGGGTGAACAACAGCAAAATAAAACACTAATTCACTACAATACACCAAAACACTTTTACTTTTACACTGGACGCGCTTTTCTCTAACCATGTTTAACCATCATCGACAGAAGATTAAGGTATTAGTTGAGCTTTAAACGGAGTACTTACATGCCTTTGTTTTGAAACTATGAGAGAAATAGTGATTTTTTTCTAATTTTCAGATCATTTTTTGAATTTTGTTGTGTTTTATAACAAATCAACAGAAGTACTGTATTCTCAAGATTCTTGTTATTTTTGTTTTATAATGACTCTCTTACAAGGGATTCCTAGTATTTACTTCCAGCCGGATGACGTTATGTTTTCATTCTGACAGTTGAGAGCAGCGACAGGCATCACTCCAAGTTCCTACGGTCCTTTGTGTCCATTTCGAAGACTCTTTGTCTTGAGGTTTTAAGTAGGTACTCACCCCACCACGCACCCGTTAAACTGATTAATTAAAAAACTAGCGCCATAAAAAGATAAAAAAGAATATGGGTAAAGTAAATGACGTCTAAAGCTTGGCCCCGCCAAAATTATAATCGATTGTCATTCCCCAAAGCACTTTCTACATAGAAAATTGTTAAATAAATAATATAGAAAGACATTATTAGAATATTTGTCTGACGAAAATGTTTATTTTTCAATAGGTATAATATATTGAACCAGCCTTTATTTCTTTAAGATTTTATGCGATAGTTGGGATAACACTATTATTTGTAATAAATTAAAACAATAATTTTGGACAAATAAGTAATTTATCATATCATTTAAACATGAAACAAATGCAACACTGCAAGTGTGCAAGAGTCTTGCACTGGTCGGTCTTGGTCATGCTTTTTGTACAAGACAGAAACCAAAACCACTAGAACAAGACCAGGTTCGTACGAGAAATAATATGATAAACGAAGATAATATATCTAAGCTATTCAATAATGCCCATTTCTGGTAGACAGTTGTTTAAGAATCTATTACAGATGGAGTAAAATGAGTAACTAATTGTGAAAATAAAGTTCCAAGCCTAGATGCAACATTTTTCGTAGACACCTACTTGTGCTGTTTGAAATGTGAATGCAAAATCTGGCAAAACCGCACCAATCCAACTTTTATCTTTTTTTAATACATTTGACTTTTCATTTAAGCTGTCTACATCACTGTCTTACACGTAAAAATCCACACCACGCAGTTTCGATGACGAGATCGGTTATTGTCTCTTATGTAAAATTTTACTAGCGTTTGAATCAGTATGGGCACCGCAAAAT